>NW_021703770.1:73451696-73486058 GCF_005190385.1 Monodon monoceros | reverse complement strand
AGGGAGGGAGGGAGAGAGAGGGAGGCAGAGAGAAAGGGGTGTTTGAAACATTCATGCTACTGCAGGTATTGTTCTTAAAGTTCATAATAAAGAGATATTAGTTCTTCACCCTTTCAATGTCCCTAAACAGCGTGACTTGCAGCCTCCCTTTACTTCACAGGAACTTCTCAAAGGAATCTCAGCTTTGTAGTCACTCTCAAAGGTGCAACTGCAGAGCATTAAGTCTGCCAGAAAGGGAAACTTCTCAAAGAGCATCCAGACAATGTTAGGATTTTTTTTTTCTCTTGTTTCCTATGTTGCAAGAGGCCCAAAGAGAAATCACTTCACTTACCAGAAAATTTGCATATACGTGGATATCTGGATATTTATTACTGGAAGTTGACGTCAATGTATCCACAAAAGAACAATAAAATCAAACCTTCAGTTCTCACCGTGGAAGATAAAAAGCAAAACAATTTTTGGAACCCTCCAGCAGCTGTACGTTAACAGGTAAACATTAGGTGGTTTGTGCACAAAGGTCACCGGTATTCTAGACAAATAAGATGGCATATCAGTACTAAAAAGGCTCACGGATGGATACCAACAACCCTCAACAGTGTGCTGGCTTTGCCTCATAAACCACACCACCAGTCTGACGAGCCACAGGAAATTCTTCAGTGCATTAGGTGGGCATGAATTTTATCTAGAGAAACATTTGCAAAGGGCAAAACGAAGTGCTCCAAACGGGAGCAGGCAACCAGGCAAAAGGCCAGGCAGACGGACCAGTTTCCCTCCCACGAGACACTGACCTTGCCCCTTGCAGGGACACCCCCTGCACTCTCCCTGTCCGTAGGGTTTTCAGTAGGGGTTTGGGGGGCAGGGAGGGTCACTCCTAAATCCTCAAGACACCTCCGGCTGCTCGGCTTCGCCCTCTGCGAACCTCGAAGTCCCGCACCAAAAACTCTCCCAGGAAATCTCACTTCGAGGAGGCCACGCTCTGAGGCTTTGAGGAGCCCGACAGAACGGGGTCCCCATTACCGGGCGGGCGTCCCTCCGCGCGTCCTGGTGGCCGGCCCGACCTTCCCTCCCTGCTGCGGCCACTGCGGCGCCCGGACCCCGAGCTCACCGGACGATCACGAACATGACCAGCGAGTTGCCCACCAGGCCCACGACGAACACCACGGAATAGACCGCCGTGATGATGACCGGGATGACCGGCGAGATGTGCTCGGGCTCCGGCGGCGCGTCCTCGGAGCCTGCGCTGCTGTTGCGGTCCGGCTCGGCCCAGCCCGGGAACCGGCCGCTGCCGTTGGGGGGCAGGCAGGTGCTTGGGGCGCAGGTGGAGCCCGGCTCGCCGCGTAAGATCTGGACAGGGGGCTCCATGTCGGGCGGCTGCAGCTGCGGGGCGAGGACAGGGGACACCTGCGGGCTGCGGGGGCGAGAGAACCGGCTGGACCCCGGAGGCAAACTTTGGCTGCGCCCGAGCCAGCGCGCGAGGCCGGCGGCGCCGAGGGCCCAGGGCCCGCTGATGCCCACCCCGGGGGACTGGCCTCTGGCTGCCGCCCGCGCCGGCAGACGCGCCGCGGATGCCAGGAGGGGCGGAGAGCGCGCCCGCCTTTCCCCCGGTTCCCAAAATCCGCCACCCTTGGAACCGTCCCCGGACCGCGGCCCGGAGCCCCCAGGGACACGAGATCCCTGGAGCACAGTCCTCGCTCCCAAGCACGGCGCCTCGAAAGCCCAAAGCTCACCTCTGAGCCCAGAGACGCGCGGGGCGACGCAGTGATGCCGGCCCGCGCGGGTCCTCGCGTCCCCGGGTCCGCTCGGCCCTCGGGTCGCCGCGCTCCCGCAGCCCCGCGCTCCGGCCGCGGACGCCTCCCCCCGAGCGCGTCCCCGCCGCTCAGCGCGCGGCTCCCACGAGCGGAGGCGTCTGAGCCCCCGGGACGCAGCGAGGACGCGCGGGCGCCAGGGACCCCGCCCCGCCCCTGCCGGCCCGCCCGCCTGGGCCTGCGGCGCCCCCGGCCCCGCGCGCAGCCTCGGTCCGACGGCCCCCGCCGCCCCGCCGCCTGACAGTGAGCAGGTGGGCGTCGGGAAGGGTGCGCCGGTCCAGGACGAGTCAGCAGCTGCGGTACTCGCCGTGTGTCTAGAGCTGCTGCAGGCCCAGCTCTCAGGACACGTCTGCCTTCAGGTGAGGGGGAAATCGTAATTCTATTTGAGTGGCCCGTCCAAGTACAGTAGCGAAATTATGCAATGGGAACGAGACCAAATCACAACATTCAAATGACTGAATATACATACATAGAATATTCTGTCCCTTTCAGCCTCCTCTGTCGGAGACGATGCACAGAACGCACCTTAAGGCAGCACCTGCGTTTCGTGGTGCTACCTGCGGAAAAGCAAGACCCCCGCCTTACTCAGGCCTCGGTGTAGGTGCAGGTAGGTGACCGTGTCTCTTTCTCCCACGTTAATCTCTGCAGCCCTCACGGTCCCTAACTACGGCACCTTTTCTCTAAAACCTCCGAGGGCCTGAGCCCCGCAGAGAAATTCGATCATCCTTCCTTCCGGTGACTCTGCCAGTGCCAGGATCAGGTTCTGCTGATAAAAGAAACCCTCAGCACAGCGACCAAAAGGTAGGAAAGCCGAGGTCAGCTGGAGGAGGGAAACAGGACTCAGCCACTGAGATGAGGGCCTCAAGGAGACCGGAGAGGTTCCCCTTTCCCAGTTGGGTACTGGCGGCAAGATGCCTGAGTTTCCTGGGAGGACTCCTGTCCAAGACTGGCTGACTTACTGAGACAAACACGGGCCCTTGCTTGCTTCCTACAGATCACATCGGTGCCCACACCTGGGCACCATCATGGCCCATACAGTCATTCCATCCGCTGGCTGACAGCAGAAGGGAACCCCTACCTCTTCCAAGACACTGTGACCCCCACAGAGGGACGTGCCCACCAGGGTCTTACCCCAGCCTGGAAATGTGCGGCTCTTCTGGGAAGCGTGATATGAGTCCAGCAGCATCCCTTCAACCCTGGTGCCCTAGGAGTCTTGAAATTAAGTTTTGATAAATCTTATATTTCTTTTAAGTCTGACTGCAGATTTTCATTAGAAGATGACATCTGCTTTCACAAAACATCGGAATGCTGTGACCTCCGTGGGTCTGAGGGTCCCTGTCTGTCAGGAAGATGGCAGACACATCTCGAATCTTCTCCAGATGTCTGGGGGCTCACGTCCTGACGGTGGGATCCCAGGCTGCCACCAGAGCAGCCCAGTAAGACGTTTGTTTGAAGTTCACAAAAACTGAGCAGTATCCATGTCAGAAAGTCGAAATAATACATTAAAGGAAAATAACTGAGAAGGGCGTGATTATCCATCTATCATCCTATTACCTGTCTATTTATCTGTGAATTCAGCACTGAGATACAACTGCCTCTGTGCTACACACTTTGAAAGGATGTTGACAATATCTATCCTCCTCTTGCACTTATTTATCACATAGAGGTTTTGTTTGTTTTGGTTTTGGTTTTTGTGCACACACACAGGTGGCTTGCACAGCTGGTAACGTTAGAGCTGGGTTCAAACACAGGTATTTCTGTCTCTTGCCATATGTTGATTGAACAGAATGATTTCATGTAAAGGAGCCTCTCTTCCCCAAAAGACAAAACAATATAGACGGGGATATTTAGCAAGAACAAAAAAGAAGGGAAGGGTATTACTTGAAAAGATTTAAGGAAAGTTTTGTTTTGTTTTGTTTTTTGCGGTACGCAGGCCTCTCACTGTTGTGGCCTCTCCCGTCGCGGAGCACAGGCTCCGGACGCGCAGGCTCAGCGGCCATGGCTCACGGGCCCAGCTGCTACGCGGCATGTGGGATCTTCCCGGACCGGGGCACGAACCCGTGTCCCCTGCATCGGCAGGCAGACTCTCAACCACTGAGCCACCAGGGAAGCCCTAAGGAAAGTTTTAAAGTGAAAAACTTTAAAGAAGTGTCCAAAAGTTGGTACAAGTCCAATAATTCAAATTCTTGATCGCCCCTTCCCATATATATATACACACTATATATAGTGTGTGTGTTAGGAGGGATTTTGCTGGGAAAATACCTCTCTAATTAAAACAGAATCCTGGAAAAATACCTCTCTAATGGAAACAGAATGCAGGACTCAGACCCTTCTGTCTTTGGTGAAGGAAGCCTATGAGCTATTGCAGGTGTACACGCTGCACGTGTCTTTTAGACTGCAAAATGATGTTCTAATTTTGATCGTCGGTAAGAAACCTCTACTAGTTGGGACAGTCTTTGAAGGCAAAAAATTACTAATTATGATAAAAGTAGTTTTGTTTCATCTGAGTACTCCTACTTTTTTTACCAAATTAATGGCCAAAATAAAGTTAAGCCGAAATGGGCAGAGCGTTAAGAAGCCTTTAGGCAGCTCTGGTTGCCAGGAGAATCTGGCCTGTGTCTCTGGACACAGAGAGGAAACCTACCTACTCTGTGGAGTCAGGTTGACATGAAATGTTATCATGCTCTTGGAGTAAAGCTTATAAAATAGGAAGGAAAAAGAAGCTGTTGGCACTCCACACCCTGTTATACGCTGATGTGAAACAGGTTATTGAACTTACTAGCACTTTATCCCCACCTGCCATTCTGCTCGATGCAAACGCTATGTTTATAACTACAAGTAAAGCTCTTGTAAAGCTGAGCGTGTGTTCAGTGATTTTTATTGATTGGTGCTACGAGCATCTTGGGTGATGGGTGCTTTGGCATTTCTATCACATAGACTAGAGAACCCACCAGCAAACTGTGTCAGTTTGCTTTCTCATGTCTCCAATGGTAGACAGAAACCTGCAATGGGTGTATAGCTGAAGGGAGCAGTTTCATTTGCATAGACCCTGGGTGCAGCCAGTGCAGCCTCCAGAAAGCCAGAATGCAGCACCCTCCAGGTCACTTCACTCCTCAGACGTTGCCCAACGCCCCCAAGCGGAAGATGATGAAGAGGGAGGATTTTGAGGGTCCAAAAATAAACAGGGCAAAGGCAGTCCCTTCCCAAAGAGAATGTGCAATCTGGTGTGAGAGACAGATCGAATTTTTTTACCTTTATGAGTAATTAATTAATAACAAACACAGCTAACCCTGGTAAGTGTTCTAGAGGAAAAGTGTTTAATAAAACAGACAAGCTGACAGCCAAGGCAGCAAGTTTGTGCGAGATGAAAAATGGCGCCCCTTCCTCAAGACACTTTACTAATTAATGTCTGTCAGCAAATTGCCACGTTAAGGATTCAAGTCCCCTTCTGTCTTTGGCGTGAAGGAAGCCTGTGAGCTATTGCAGGTGTACACGCTGCACATGTCTGTAGGGGCCGTGAAGACCGGGCATCACGGACCCCGACTGAGTACGAAGTGGCGTCGAAGCTGACATTGGAAGACTGTGTGGCAGTTCCCCAGGTGAAGGGGAAGAAAGGGACCATCCTCAGCAGGAGCCACACCTGTGGCGGCCGTGATGGGCAGGAGAGGACACATACGTGGGCCTGCGGCGGGGGGGGGGGGGGGGGTCAGGGAACCTGAGTCTGGGGACCGGGGAGGTGTGACACCAGATAAAGGGGCAGCCGAGGCCCAGATCACGCTGGGCTCTCACAAACACTTGGATTTCAGCCTAAGAGCAACAGACACTGGAGGATATCAGGCGGGGGCGGGTGGCATACTCAGATCTGGGGTTTTTGAAACATCACTCATCTTTAATGAGTAGAATGCATTGGAGAGACAAGAGCAGATGTGGGGAGCTTCACACTGAATCAGCATCAGCACTGTTATAACCAAAGGGCATCTTGACGCGCCCCATACCTGCGTGTTATGCAAGTGAAGACTTTCCCATGGTCACAGAGCAGGGATTTAAACCTGAAACTTCCTGCACTGAAATTCTTGATCAAAATGAATCCATGGATCTGTAAATTCAGTGCCACTCCCACGTCAGGCCCTAGGTTGTCGAGTGAGAGAAAGTCTGGCAACACAAAGCAACACGTGGCATACAAGACTGGTTAGTCCAAAGGACTAACTGGACAGAATTAGTGCAAAGGCGTCAGGACTACCCCCGGTCTTAGAGGAAAAGTGGGCGTCCAGGCAGGGACCGGCGTCTGAACAAGATTTACCAGGAAGAAAAGGCAACGGAAACACTTATGCCGAGGTGTGAAAGCTGGGCCATGGTGGTCGTGTGTCTGCAGTGTTACCAGGGCGATGGTGCTGAGGTGAGAACCACAGGAGGTTGGAGGGAGACAGACGCAAAGAGGCCGCCGGTGCCCAGACGGCGGGGCTGGGCTGGGGCTTGAGTGGCCTGCAGGATGGAGGTGGTGGGGGTGGGACCGCGGGGGCCGTGTTGGGGGAGAGAGCAGTGATAGAGCTGTCGTCATGGTCTAGGTGAGGGATGATCCAACGCTAAAGCAAGGCGATTGCTGAGAGAGCAGCGAGGAGATGATCATTTTGAGAACCGTTTAGGAAATTAGATTGGCAAGGCTCGTGGTTTGAATAAACATGGAAGCTAGGGAGGAGGATAAGCCTAGACTTATTTTAGGCTTGTGCTTGGGTGACCAAGGGCAGGACGGTACCGTTAACTGAAACAGGAAATACAGGAGCAATCACAGCAACTTGGGGAGAACGTCACGAGCTCAGGTTCTGCGAGGCTGTGTTTGAGGCGCGGGTGAGACGTGAGTGTGTGTATGTGATGTAGGGCCCTCTACTGCTGGGAGCGTCCGTGCTGGAGAGATAAGGGGCAGGTAGAGCCAGGGGCGGGAATAAGGGCACCAAGGTGAGGATGGGAGAGCACCAAGCTAATGGGAAAACGCTACAGAAACCACACCATTTAATAGGGGGTCAGCAAAGGGGACTGATGACAGGCATAGAGGAAGGAGAAGGAGAATCGGACTCAGAGAAATCAAGAGAACGGAGAATTTAGGAAGGAGAGGTAATCAATGGTGTCCACATGACACGGAATGTGAAGTAGGACATTTGACAAGGAGAATGTCACTGGGGTCCTGGCATTATATAGGATTAAGATCGTGATCTATAGTTGAACATCAGAACTGAAATGAACAGATAATACAGCATCACAAAAGTTGATGCTGAGTTCTCTGTTGAAGGACGTCTTACCTGGGAGACAGGGTTATGTCAGGTGGCGGGGTGGCAAGGCTATTCCTCACATTTTATTTTATTTCACTTCATTTCATTTCATTTTTTGGCCGTGCCAGGTGGCATGCGGGATCTTAGTTCCCCCACCAGGGATCCAACTCGTGCCCCCTGCATTGCAAGTCCAAAGTCTTACACTGCAGCCCAGGGAAGTCCCTTTGTATAGCCCTGCAGGGAACAGAGAGGCCCACCCATCTGGGCCGGCTGCTGGGTGGGGGATGTGCGCGCTCTGAAGGTGGAGGTCCATCTGTACTAGACAAGGTCCCAGGCTTTCAGCTCCTGTGATGTTTGAAGGTAAAGGAAGGCACCTGGGAGAGATCAGAGGGCAGGTGGAGAGTGAGGTCCGGTGTTCCCCGGTGCACTCCAGCCTGGGCACCGCGGTCGGCCTGCAACCCCCGCCGAAGGGGCAGCTCCCACCTAGGCCCTCTCTGTGCGGCCGTCCTCTCAGAACGACAGGGCTCGCTCCTCCCTCTGCCCTTCAGGTCAAGGGGTGGCAGAACCCCTCTCTCCTGCGTCCCTCACTGCGGTACTGAGCTCATCCTTTGCTGGTTCACTCAGCTCTCCCCACACCTTATAGACAGACTTTTACTAAAATCTCTCCGTTCTGGAGTTCAAGGTGCTGGTCTCTCTGGTCTCAAGACCCCCATGCCTGATTCACGTGGGGTCTCTGCTAGGTGAGCTCAGCCATCTGCAAGGCGGTTCTGGGCAGGACCTGCTCATCTGTCCCCTGGGGCACATTTAACCCGCATCCACAGAGAAGGAAGGCGGTTGTGACTTCCTCTAAGCTCATTTTGGAAGATGACGCGTTTGGGTTTGATCCTTTGTGTTCCCAGCGCCTGGATTGAACTTGAAAAGTTGCTGTCTTGCCCGGCCTTGGTGTCCGAGGGAAGAGCTTGCCTGTGGAGTGTCCTGGTGAAACATTAGTGCCTAGAACAGTATCCACACGCACAGGCACCCCGAGCAGAGGGCCTGCTCCCTTTCAATCATCACTCTTAGGAGGTTTCCAGTGAGGTTAAAACAAACAGCTCCACACACCGGAGGTCATGACTAGATCGGATAGTGTCCAAGGAGTGTCCTCACTGGCTGTGGGGAGAGACGGCCAGTCCAGGGGTTCACACACACCACACACATTGTGTCTCAGCCCGTAAGAGAGGAGACTCAAAACTTTCCATGCGGTTCCTAGTGGTATCGTAGCTCACATAATTGCATTTGTCTAAAGTCTTTTGCAGAAACGTATGAAAATGTCAAGGGATTCTTTTATTTATTTTTTCTTTCTTTCTGTTTGGTTTGTTTTCTGTCAAACCAGTGGGGTCTCAGACATTCAATGCCTTACATCTTCATCGCTACTAAGACGGAGACTCTGGGAATTTTCATCTCTCCCCCAGTCTTTGTATCCTCCTTGTGTGGCTTAGAAAAGGCACAGTAAGAAGGGGATCCCCCTGGAGATCCTTTCAATAGACATTTTCTAAACCCATCCCTCCGTCTCTGAGACACTGCACCCCGAGTGGGTCTGGAGGAGAGGAACGTGCCTCTCTCCACGCCTGTCTTTGCTCCTTGAAAACACTGGCTTGGAGTGAGGCAGAAGGACTGCAGATCCTCAGCTTCTGAGAACTACATCGGAAAAGCCATTTTAAAAACGTGAGGACGTGTGACGTATTGCTCAGAGTTCACAGGATTTCACTTTATGTATAAAAACATGAGTTTCAACGGAGAACGAAAAGGCCAGGAGCTTTTAATCCTCAGGAATAACCATGACCCCTGATGCACAACTTAGCACGCAAGGACATTTAGGGCAGGTTTACAAAGGCACTGTCCATTGAGGAATTGATGGACTCCTGGTTTGGGGGATAACTGGTTTCCCAGGGACTGAGGGACTCCTGGTCCCTGAATGGCTTTCTGCCTTGTCCTCAAATGGCCCAGAAGAGGCCGTGCAGAACCCCAGAGTGTGGCCAGGGCCTCTCACAGACACAAACCCCTGTCACCCTCTCACTCACTCGACCTCACCAAAGGCACCCTTCTGTGCGCAAAGAGTGAAAAGCATTTGACTTAATAAATAATCATAATGACATTACTGCTGATATCCCCCATATAGTATCCAGCATCTACAACACATATATTGGCTGAATGAATTAAGGATACGGCACATTTCACAGTAAAGAAGCAAATGGCGGATGGGCGGGCTTGGGACCAGAAAAGATGCTGATAGAATGTTAGCATGTGTTTGGAAGGTAGCATTAACTTGAGACAGTAGGTATATTTGATTTATCGACTTTAAAAGCATTTTCTTTCCCTTTTTTCTCACATACTTCTTAAAGCAAAATTATGAGCAAAGGGACAGCACTCAAGGGATAATAAATCTAGAGAAAACGAGCTGGTGGATTCCTTTGAATACTACGTAGCACCGTGCACTTTTAAGATCAATATAGTCACTGAGCTTAACAAAACTTAGCGGTTCATGACTCCAAAGAGTTCAGACTCAGAACAAGCTTTGTATTTGGAGGCAGTCCTTGCCAAAAATGTTTCTTGTTTTGCAATAAATTTCATGATTATTCAATTAGCACTCAGAGTCTAGAAACAAACATCCCCTGAGTGGAGAAGCCACAATACATCCTGAATCTAGTACCACCGTCTCTGACTGACTCCTTTGTTTTATAAGACTTCCTTCAATTTCCAGCGTTTTTAAAGCATGTGCCATTAAAATTAAAAGCTTTTAGACTGCACCCAAAGAGTGAGGTTTTAAAAGAACATCAAAGCCTAGTTCTATAAACTACCCAAAAAATTACAGAATGTTTGAATAATCTACCCTTAGAAATAGATCATTTCAATACAGGAATATTTCAGGAGACACAGAGGTGAATCCTCTTTGATTTTATTCCTGACCCCTACCCCCCCGCCCCCAGTTTAACAGAATATGAAAACCAGGACAGTTGAACAGCAGAGGGAGTAGGTAAAGAGATAAAAGTAAATAAAATTTCAACCGACACACAAATATTTTCAATAAAACAGCAAAGTTTGAAACCAGCTTTATTTCAAAGGTACAGTTTTTTTTCTGATTTCAAAATCTATGCAGCATAAAAGATCACTTTGTGCTGATGGTAATAACAATATAAAAATGTGTACGAGCCTCTGATTTTGTCAAAGTACCTCCTACGATAACATCTCATTTGGTCACGTTAACTTCCTTGTGCTTTATGCAGAATAACCCTATCTCTACTTTATAATTAAAAACAGGCTTTGAGGGGTTAAGTTGCATAACCATGATCATTTAATAAGTGGAGGAGCTAGGAATAGAATTGTTCGTTTGAATCCTACCCAGTGATCTTCTCACCTTCCCAGTTTGTACAAAAGCTGTAGCTTGAATGAAAGCAGAGGTGAGTCACACAAGTAAAATTAAAATGTGAGAAGAATGTCAAGTGTTCGCTTTGACGCTGAAGCGTGAGCCGTGGCTTCATTGTCTACTGTGCAAGAGGTAGTTAATCTATTTTATGAAACAGAGACAAGCGCAGTGGCGATTATTTTGAAAAATTACGTCAATGTTAGTATGTTAAACTCCCCTATAAAGGTGGTATGTTCAGACAACTAAAGCAAGAAGGGAAGGCTGATCAATTCTACAGTCAAGTCAAAGAAAGATATTAAATAAGTGAATACTGAAAATATGTTAATTCTGGGGAAAATAATTGATATGAACAGAATTATATAGCACATGTGAAAGTAATATAGTACAATTTATCAAGTTTAGTTGGTAAACATTAAGAAAATATCATTTATAGTTCAAAATGGACAGTGATTTCTTTTAATTGGTTTAAAAAGATTGTTACTTTTGCTCATACATTCACATGGGCCAAAAATCAGAACTACTTACAAAGGTATTGTAAGTAGCCTTATCTCTGTTTTCCACATCCAACCCCCATCTCATATAAGAAAACTATTTTTTTAGTTTCCTTTGTATTTGGGGGGTGTTTCGGTTTTTGTTTTTTTAATTTTTTTTATTTTTGGCTGCGTTGGGTGTTCGTTGCTGTGCACGGGCTTTCTCTAGTTGCGGCAAGCAGGAGCTACCCTTCATTGCGGTGCGTGGGCTTCTCTTTGCGGTGGCTTCTCTTGCTGCAGAGCACGGGCTCTAGGTGCACGGGCTTCAGTACTTGTGGCATGTGGGCTTCAGTAGTTGTGGCATGCAGGCTCAGTAGTTGTGGCTCACGGGCTTAGTTGCTCCGCGGCATGTGGGATCTTCCTAGACCAGGGCTTGAACCCGGGTCCCCTGCATTGGCAGGTGGATGCTGAACCACTGCACCACCAGGCAAGTCCCTGGGGGGTGTTTCTTTATGCAAATACAATTAAATTGCTTTCTCTACATTTTTACACAAAAATATTCATTGTTCTGCATTATGCGTTTTTCATGTAACAATGTATACTGGAGATAGTTCTATATCGATACATAGTTTTCTCATTCTTTTTAAAATAATTAAACTTGTTCAGAGCATTTCATTTTGTGGAAATATCAGAGTTTATGTAACCAGTCCTTCTCAAATAGAAATTTGGATTGTTTTAGTCTCCTGCTATCACAAACAATGCTGCAATTGTGCTTACATGTCCTTGGGCGTGTGTGCAGGTACATCTGTAGGATAAGTTCCCAGAGGTGGGACAATTTGATCAGAGAGTAGGTAGAATGGTGTACTGAGACCAGCTGTTAGAATTCGGGTAATCTTTTGACCAGCTGTTAGAAACAGATACTACTAAAAGTTAAATTACATAAACTTACAATTAAATAAATTATATTATAAATAAAGCTAATAAATACTTAAAAATGAATCCGTGCCACTTGCTGTACTATGTTTCACTGTAACCTCTGCTTTGGAGGCTGTGACTGTTGCATCGGTATGGGGGAACCACGTAACGGGTTAGTAGCTGAAATCAGTACTGATGGGGTATCTACGTCTCCACAACTGGCAAATGCCTCAAACCAGGCTTTTGTTCTGTTTCTTCCAGAGAGCCAGTTGTGAAACATTTACTTGCATACCATTCTTTGATGACTTTAAGTATTTATAATCCATAACAGTGCTGTAGACTTTATTTTGATAAACTGAAATTAAATATTTTTAACTGATATGGCATTCTCACTTTCCAAGAATTCACTTCTTTTATTGAATCTCTTTACCTTTCATATAGTATATGCAATATAGTTATTTGCATAAGTTCAATAAGAATTTGGCCTTATTTTTACCAGGATATAATTGGAAAAATTAGTGTCTTTTCACATGTCAGTTTTGGTAAACTGTACTTTCCTATAATTTCTCATTTTGCTCCTTATGATTTCTTTTTTTTTTTCTTTTTTTTTTTTTTGCGGTATGTGGGCCTCTCACTGTTGTGGCCTCTCCTGTTGCAGAGCACAGGCTCTGGACGCGCAGGCTCAGCGGCCATGGCTCACGGGCCCAGCCGCTCCGCGGCATGTGGGATCTTCCCGGACTGGGGCACAAACCCATGTCCCCTGCATCGGCAGGCGTACTCTCAACCACTGCGCCACCAGGGAAGCCCCGCTCCTTATGATTTCTTATCTTTTATATTTGAAATTTCTCCCCTCTTCAAAAATAGGTTAGCAAGTGTTTTACCTACTTTAATATTTATCGTTATTGTTTCACAATATGAACTTGAATTCACTCTATTGTTTTTTATTTTTTAATTCCATAATTTTGGCTTTTAACTTTACTAATTCCTTTTGTTTCGTTTCAGTTAACCTGTTCTTCTTCTTACTTTTCCATTTGGTGCATAATTTATTTCTTCCCTTTTTTAAATAGGTAAGAGTATTTAGGGCTATAAGTTTTCCTCTGAGCACCCTTTTCTTTTTATTCCAAATGATCTTAAATAAAATGTTTTCATTATTGTGCTTTCAGGAGATTCTCTAATTTTGATTCATATTTTCCCTTTGATAGAAGAGCTGTTTAAATGAGATTGATTTTTCTTAAATGTTCCTATGAAAAAATCTTTTTTGTTTTCTGATTTTTAAAATTAATTTCTATTCCTGTGACATTGAGATCAAAATCTTGCCTGCAGGAGTGACCAAAATGATAACAAAGAAGGCTAGTGAACTTCTCTCCTACGGATGCACCAATTCTATCAATACAACTACATACAGAGAAATTCCCTTTGAAAGAAATCCAGAAACTAAGTGACTCCACATATCAGGTGAAAGAGAAAATACCCATGTTGACACAGACAGGAAACGCTGAGACACACTCACCGCGGTCCCCACTCTCAGCACAGCCCCTTACAACTGGGAGGAGACTCCTAATTCCAGCCTCTCCCTGAGGCCTGAAGCATTTAGAAGACACAGCTAGCACCCCAACCACCAAGACTCCCTCCTGAGGGATGGGCCCCCAAAACACCCAGCGCTAAAAGCCAACAGGCTTGCATCCATGAGACCCACAAGACCGCAACAAACAAAGAAGCATCTCTTAACAGTCATACGGGCACTCACTGAGAATGTCCCTCCAGGGCTCAGGGTGGAAGGAACAGGCAAAAATGCCCATCTGCTCATCCTTCGCACAAAGGGGTCTAACTACAAGCATCTATAGGATGCTGTCGGATCATCCAGCCTCTAACGTTAGCATGCATCTAAGGGCCACCTGCAACCCTCCCTGGAGACTGGGGAAGCCTGCAGACACCTTCCCCATCTTCCCCTCTGGTCTGCTCCAACAATAAAGCCAAGGCACCAGTATCGCTTGGAACAAGCTCATACATACATCTGACGGCCCAGCTTTTGCGGCTGCTGACCAAGGATAAACACCTAAATCACCTGGCTCTAATAGCCAGCGGGGTTTGCGTTCATGAATCCCACAGGTCTACAGCAAATAAAGAAGCAGTTTTTAAACAGACGCAGAAGCACTCTGCCATGGCGGTACATCTGGGCTCAGCACACAGGGAGCAAAAACGTTCATCTCCCAGGTTCTCCCTGGAAAGGGCTCAACTAAATACTTTCCCAGCTGCTGCCTGAGGGTCCAGCTTCTAATCAGCCTATAAGCTAGATGCTGACTGTGATCCATCCCTTTGGGACACTGATAGATCTTGGCACTATCTCGGACACTGGGAGCCACTAAGCACAAAGAAGATGGGTTGGATTGTCACAGTGGTTTGAGAGCAGCTAGGAGCTGGGGTGGGCAGGTTTATCTGCCTAACGAGACAACTCTGTAAAGACTGGGAGAGGCAGTTGTTTTCTTTAATGCGCAGAAACCAACACAGAAAGTCAAGGAAAATGAAGAAACAGAGTAATATATTCTAAAACAAAAGAACAAGATGAATCTCCAGAGACATCTTAATGACCAATCCTTTACAAACTCTTCCAAAAATACAAGAAGAAAGAAATCCAAACCATTCTATGAGGCCAGTATTAACTAATATCAAAGTAGTTAAAGATATCACAGGAAAATAAAACTACAAACCAATATCTCTTATGAATGTAGATAAAATTTGTAACATAAAACCGCCTCTTACCATAAGCCCAAATTTTATAATTATAGGCCCACAACCCCACATATCAAGCCCTTGGGCTCGCATGTACTTTAGAATTTAAAATTTTTCACATTTTCAAAAAATTATCTGGGGACCTCCCTGGTGGTCCAGTGGGTAAGACTCTGCGCTCCCAATGCAGGGGCCCCGGTTTGATCCCTGGTTGGGGAACTAGATCCTACATGCATGCCGCAACTAAGTGTCCATATGCCGCAACCGAGAAGTCCGCCTGGCGCGACTAAAGGATCCCGTGTGCCGCAGCTAAGACCCAGCACAGCCTAAATAAATAAATAAATATTTTTAAAAAATTATCTGGTATATACACCATGTTTACATAACTTCTTCACTAGGTCTGAGGCAGCCCTCTTGTAATCAAACATTAATATCTCTGAAGTGAAACAGAGTGGGATAAACACCACAAGACGTCTCACTTCACTTCAGAACGGATTCTGCCTCCCTACGAACTTGCTGCTAATTTCTGGGGGAAAAAATTGATTTTTAGAGCTTTTTGCATTTTAGAATCACAATTAAGTGATCCTACACTTGTAATCTAAATGACTAGGGCACTTCCGGAGAATAACTCTAATTCCAGAGAATTAGAGAATAACTAATTTGTCATGTGACAAATGTAACCAAAGAAATGAAAAAAAGATGCAGTCCTTCAAGTCTAATAAGAAATCATACTTAATTCCCTTATCTTCTCACCATCCTCATCTACCCTCACGGAAACCAGAATCAAGCAGGGTTTCATACTTTAGAGACGCCATTTAGCTACACAGTATCATGACTCTAATATATTTAAAATACAATTAACGTTAGGATTAAGTCCACTTTTCTTTCTCTCTCTGAGCACTTTATCACTAGTGTTGCCTGTGACCAGCCTTATGTGAGGTCCAGAAGTAAGAGAGGATGTGACCAGAAAAGAGACTCGGAGACACACACAACTCCAGTTGTATTGTGAACTGATAGACAAATAAATATATCATAAGCATTAAATTTCATTGATATATATGCTAGAAAACAGATTTTCTAAAGCTCCCCCATAGGACAGAATTTGGAGAAAATTATTTCAAATCAGAATTCAGGGATTTCTTCCATGAAAGTAGCACCATTTAGCTCTGAAGCAAAAGATTACATTTTAATTTGTTTAAACCATTCGGTGGGTGCACAGGTAATAACCCAAGTCAACGGTTGGTTGGTTTTACATTTTTATAGAAATTGTAAACAATACTATATCTTCTCTGGGGAAGAAAAGTATTATATCGCCCGTTCCAGCGTTCAATTTCAGGAATGGCATGGCATGTAAGTGAGTGTTTCTCTCACAAGTGATTCAGTGGGACTGTCACTCTCTGGCCTTTGAGAAGCCTGTTGTACAAAAGTTCCAAAGGAGTCTCGTCAGAGACAAGGCACCGGTCCTGCTATGAAACACATTCAGCTCATGTTTTGAGAGTCAAGTCAATTGACTGACGCTAATTTTAGGCACATTTGCTTATGATCTTGGCTTTTGGCAGAGACACTAATATAAATTAAGTTATGGAATAACTTTAGTTTCTCTTTTAAATATGCAAAATTTCTCGAGTTATGCTTGTTTGATGAGAAGATAGAATGTCCTGTACAGAATTAATTCCATATATACAGCTCTTAGAATGAAGCAGAAGTATGAAATTGATTCCCAATATGCAATATAAAAGTGTAATAGATATATAGTTTATAGGGTGATACTGAAATTTCCTATCTCTCTTAATTTCTCTGTCTAGAATTGCTGACAAATCAACTTTTTAAATTATCATACACATACAAGTATCTAATCACAGACCGTACTTTTTTGGATCTATGAGGCAAAAGTGAGTTGCTATAACCTTAAAGTCATTGATCTAAGAAAGAAAAAAAAGGAAGTAAGGAGGAAAGAAAGAGGGAAGGAGGAAGGAAAAAAGAGAATACATAGATTCATATAAGGGTTATGCTTATACCAACAAAATTGCTGTTTCTCAAAAAATATTAGAATACTGTTCCTTTTATAATTTCATTCAGAAACTTTGTGCATGTAAAAATCATGGATTTTAAAAACTTTAAATGTCCTTTTGGTATTTGGAAATAAATCTCTTTTAGGCTTGTGCAGGCATACCTTGAGGATGCTGCAGGTTTCGTTCCAGACCACCACAATAAAGCGAATACCACAGTACAGCAAGTCACACACGTTTTCATTTCCTAGTGCATATAAAGTTATGTAGTCTATTAAGTGCGCAACAGCATTATATCCAAGAAACAATGTGTGTATATATTAATTACAAGATACTTTATTGCTAACAAACGATAACCATCGTCAGAACCTTCAGTGAGTTGGAATCTTTGTGCTGGTGGAGGGTCTGAAATATTGTGACAATTACCAAAATGCGACACAGAGACAGGAAGAGAGAAGTGCTCTCGGGAAAATGGTCCTGATAGACTTGCTTGATGCAAGGTTGCCACAAACCTTCAGTTTGTAAAACAAAACAAAACAACACAATATCTGTGAAGTGCGATAAAACGAGGTATGCCTGTGTAGTGAATCAAGTTAATCAGACTGCTGTTTTGGATGGTTCTTGAAACGTGTTATGAGGACATTTATAAAAGACGAGTCCAAAAATGCTTTTAGCAATGGCAACACTTGGAAATACATGTTTGGATCAGTCAGAGTCCGGTCAAAAACCAGATACCACTCTAGGTATTTCAAACAGGAATATTTAATCCAGGAAACTTATTACATTGAGGATAGAAGAGCTGAAGAGAGAAACAGGATACAGACAGAAAGGGGGCCAGAGAACAGAGGGATCTGTACCAGCTCCAGGACTGGAAGACTCTGGGGAAACGGTCTGGGAACATACATATATATGGCAAGAGATTAAACCACAGGAAGGGCTGCCCTGAAGGAGTTCAGACCCCAGAGGGAAGGACTGCTCAAAGGAGCTGGGGCGACAGGGAGGTGTGGGTACTGCCAGAGATGCCGCTCAAAACAGGGAGCCGGGGGGGAAGGGATGTCTTGTCCTCTTCACCCCTCTCGAACCCAGACTTGTCCAGGACGCCCTGTTGGTTGAACTGCCTGGGAACTAGAAAGTGGTGAAGCATGGAAAGGCATTCCTTGCCACTTGGTGGAGAGAGTGTAGAATGCGGCTGAGAACAAACCAGCACAGGTTTGCCACCTCTTTGGGTAGAACTATGAAAACAAGATTTATTTCGATGCTTCTGCATGTCTGTTCATTTTTTCCCCAGATAACTGAGCACAAACACCTGACAGCCTCGTTCTTTCAAGGAACAGGAAGAAGGAAGTAGCTGGAGTGATTTCAGCGAATGAGGGAGGTGAAGGATGAATGATGAGGCTGCAGAGAAAGCAGGGGCCTGAGGAGCCAGGGACTCAGAGGTCTTGTTAAGGAATCTTATCTGAAGTAGAATGAGAAACCCAAACACAGTTTAAACCGAGGAGTGGCAGGATCTGATTTTTTCCCAAAGATATTACTCATACTGCTGTATTTGCAAAATATTAAGGGTGTGGGAAGGCAGGAAAGCCAGTTGAGAATACATTTATGTCATCAAGGCAGAGATAATAGTGGTACGGAGTCTGGGCTAGTGTTGGAAATATAAATACATGAATTTTAACATGATTTAGAAGTTAACAAAAAATGCTGGTGGAGTGACTGTGGGGAATGAAGGAAAGGAAGGAATCAAGGGTAGCCTCCAGATCTTTGTTTCAAGTAACCGGGAAGTTGGGGGTCCCATTTACTAAGAAGAGGAGGGTGGGATCTTTTAAAGCTTCAGAGCTGAAACATCATGATGCTTTGGCCACGTTAACTTGTAGGTTACTCCTCAGCTTCCAAATGAAAGTATTTTATTCAGTTGGAAATAGAGTCCTGTTAACAGAGGAGGGAGCTAGAACCTGAGAGATAAGTCTAGGAGTCGTTGATGTTTAAATAGTCATGTAAAGCCGTAGGACTAAACAAAAGAGAAAATGTAGAGATTGTGTCACTCTGACAGGAGCATGACCTGCTTAAGGGAAGATTCAGCATAAAAACTTTTTGGTTGAGGCATTCATGGAGCACCTCTTGACACAGATACTCCCATACGTGAGTTCCTCTCCGTGGGCACGCTGGGGAGCAGTAACTGAAGGGCACATTGAGCTTTTGTCACATGAAAAACTACACTCAAAACTTGCTGCTTAGACACTCCCTCCTATCCTATTTTCAGATCTTTCTGTCTTTCTCGAGATTTTCATTAGATTTGGAAATGTTTCATCCATTATTTCTTCAAATTCACTTCTCCATTTCCCCTCCCTCTCCTTCTAGAACTCCAGTGACACATAGGTTACATCTTTTGACCATATTCCACTATATCTCTTGCACACTCTGTCCTGTTTTTTGGTTTTTTTCCCTTTGGATATATTCAATACACCTGTCCTCTTTTTTACTGTTCAGTGTGATGTTATGAAACCATTCACTATGTTCTTATTTAAGATATTTTCTAAGCTCTGTAATGCTCATTTGATTCTTTTAATAGATTCTAATTCTTTGTTGAAATATTCCTTTTTAATCCATTTTTGTCCAGCCTTTTCTCTACTTTCTTTAACATGGAAATGACAGTCATATTAGAGCCTCATCTATTATTTCAAAGATCTGAATCATCTTTGGTGTTCTGCTAACCAAATTGTCTTTCGATTATTGATCACATTTTCCTGTTTATTTAAATATCTGGTCATCGAATGCTAGGTGGTGTGGGTGATCCCTTCTGAAGCTGTGGATTGTGTGATCCTCTCCTAAAGAGTGTTGGCCTTTGTTCCGACAGGCAGACAAATTGCTGGCAGATCACCTCTATCCTTCAGGCTAAGGCAGTTCAGATGTGCTTTTGTGTTTCTTCCTAAGGCACAGCCCTTACTCCTACTGTGTGATCCTTTCTCCTAAGGTGTGGTCTTTCTAGGGTTTCAGCTGAAGGTATGGGATATCTCCCCATCAAATCTCTTCACTCTGAGCTTGAATTTGAACGTCTCCCTGGATATGTACGCTCTCCAGAATCTCCACTTAGCGCTCAGCCTCCTAGTAGCTGCTTTCTGCTCTATGCTCACAGAGCTACGAGCCACCGAAGGACCTGAGATGAGTTTCCACTCACATTTTGAGGGCCCTTCTCTGTGGCCCACCCTCTCTGTCAATCTGGCCCCCAAATCTCAGTCCCCTTAGTACCTTGGACTCTCCTCTGTCTCTTCTACCCAGCAAGACCTCTGCACTCATATTCCCTGAGCAATGGCCTGGAAGCACGTCCCCAGGGTGAAGCCTGGGTGAATTTGGGGCTCACCTTGTGTGCCCCTATGTTTCCAGCATTGCAAGTCTGCACTGGTTGCTTTCCAGTGCCGGCAAACCGCTGTTTTTTAAAATATATTTTCCAGATTTTATAGTTGTTTGTGACAGGATGGTAAGTCCGATTTCATCTTCTTTCTTTTGGCTAACAACCTAGTTCTAGTTTTATAATTTATTTCCAACTTAATCTACTTTGATTTCATAATTCGGTCTCTCTGATATCACACCTTTGAAATTTGCTGAAAGTTTTTTTAAGATTTAGTACACAGTCAATTTTTATAAGTAGCCATGTGTGCTAGAAAATACATGTTCTTAACAAGTGAATATGGGATTCTACATGTACCAATGATATGAAGCTCGCTAATTGTGCTGTTCTTATCTTCAATATCATTACAAAGTTTTTGTTTGCTTAATCTATCAATTACTGAGTCACGTTAAATTTGTCATTTTCTCTTTGAGCTTCTGTTCCTCTTCACTTTATGTCTTTTGAGGTAGTACTGTACATTTATACAAGTTTATTTTTTTAATATTAATTAATTAATTAATTTGGCTGTGCCGGGTGTTAGTTGTGGCATGCAGGATCTTTTGTTGTGGCATGCGGGCTCTTAGTTGCAGTATGCATGAGGGATCTAGTTCCCCAACCAGGGATCGAACCCAGGCCCCTGCATTGGGAGCGCGGAGTCTTACCCACTGGACCACCAGGGAAGTCACTATACAAGTTTAGAATCGTTTTCTTACCCCATGTATTTGATCCTTTAATTATTCTTACTTAGTGACTCTTTGCATCCCCAATAATACTTTCTGACTGAAAGCCCACTCCGTCTTTTAATAATTTAGCAAAATGCCATCTTTCTTTTTTTAATCCCTTTGCCTGAAACATTTTTGTGAGCTTTCATTTTAGGTGTATGCCTTGTACGGACATATTAAGAGGTGGATTTTGGTTTTCGATCCAAATGACATTCTGCGTCTTCTCACTGTTTACCATTTATATTTTGTGATTATTGACATATTTGAATTTATTTCTATCATTTTCTTTTTCTTTCTATATTTCCAGCTTTGTCTGTACTTCTCCTTCCTTTCTTCTTTTAGATTGACTTGGAGTTTAAAATTTCACTCCTCAGCCTCTACCCTTTCGCCAATTATACACTGTTTTCTCATTTACTGAGTAGTTATCCTCAGTGTTAACATGCTGTATAAGTCAGGGTGCTCTCAGGAAATTAACTGCTCAAATGAGAACATTTTAGTAAGGGATTTTTCCTGAGGTATAGTCAGAGTTTAGCAGAAGACCAGTGAGTGGTCATTAGCACATGTAGGCTTTAAAGGGCAAGGTAGGGAGAGTGGTTTCCAAGCCCAGAAAGAACACACGTGGTTCTAGGAGCTTTGAAAGAGTGCTGTCCAATCAATGCTGTCCTTGGAAAAGGGAAGCAGCCCACCTGTGGCGACCCAGCTTGGGGGGAGCCAGGGAATAAGTACCTCTATTCACTCATCTTCCCCTTCTGTGCCTCTCACAAGCAAGCCAACAGAAATCTAAAGGGCAAGGAGAGGGGTGGGATAGGGAGGGTGGGAGGGAGGGAGACGCAAGAGGGAAGAGACATGGGAACATATGTATATGTATAACTGATTCACTTTGTTATAAAGCAGAAACTAACACACCATTGTAAAGCAATTATAACTCCAATAAAGATGTAAAAATAAATAAATAAATAAATAAAGGGCAAGGAGAGCGCGTGGAACAGTGCACAGGGGTCACGCCCAGAGTCGGGTGATGGAGAGAGAGCTCAGGGAAAGATGTCTAGCACACAAACATGTTTTCATTCCAAAGTAAATCCACATCTTTACTCTCTCAGCTAAGACAGGGACCCTGGAGCACATTCAATACAACCATTGTAACTTATGCAGTAGGTCTGCATTCTAGGTGTATTTTAATCCCCCCCAAATAAACATTGTTTCTTTCTTATCTGTTGTTGGTTCCAAAGGTATCTTTTTGCACCCAGACCTTCTCTTGTGAGCCACTGTCTTTTTTCCTCAAGTTCCTTCCGAAGTTCTTTCACTGAGAGCATGATGGTTATGAGTAGCCTCGGTTTTTGTTTGTCTGACAACGTCTTCATTTTGTACTTATTTGGAATGAGAGACTGACTACATCATGTTCGAGTGGCCGTTCTTTTCCCCGAGCGCTTGTGGATGTTACCATGCTTGTTTCTGGGTTCCACCATCTTTGAGTCACATCAGCTATTGCTCCAAGTGTCCCTGCTTTGTAGAAATCTGTCCTTGCTGTTCATCTGCTTTTAATATCTTTGTCTTTGCTCTTTCAGCTCTTTAACTACAATTATCTAAGGCTTTTTTTTGGAAAAAAGTATCCTGCTGAGAATATTGTGTTCCTCTTGACTATGAGTTTGTATGTCCTCCAACAGTTTTTTAACTTCTCAGCCATTCTTTCCTTAAATATCCCGTCTTCACGTTCTGTATTCTTTCCTTCTCAAATGTTCAGTGTCTATTAGACCATCATTCTCTAGGTCTCTTAACTTCTCTGACATATTTTCCATTTCCTCATCTCTTAGTGCTGTATTGTAGGTACTTTAAGCCATTTTTCTGGTTTACTAATTTCCTCTAAGATGTGTCTAATCTGCTGTTTGAATGATCCACTGAGTATTTAATTTCAAAGATTATGTTTTTCGTTTTTCAAGCTTCTATTCTATCATATTTCAAATCTGCCTTTTCTTATTTGATAATATCTTGTTTCTCGCTAATATTTTAATTTCATCCTTCATTTCATTAAGATTTTAAGTACTGCTTTTTTTTTAAGTTCTCTATCTGGCTATTCCAATGTCTGTGTCCTCGGAGTCTCACTCAGCCATTGTCTCTACTGCAGGTGTTTTGTAATTTTGACTGTGCGGCCACACCCAGCAGAACCTTATTGAGGGTAATTCTGAAGGAGGCTGAATTGAGAGTATTTCACTATGTCATTTTTTTTTCCACAAGAACCCAGGACACTCTTTTTGTGAGGGTATTTTCATTTAATCCTTAGCTTGTAATTGGACTACAAAGGTAACATAATTTAAATTCTAAACCTATATAAGGACTTGTTCAGGGTTACAAATTCTCCAGAGAAAGAAGTATCTTTCCATCTAGAGCCGTGGGCTGGACAGGCAAGTTGTTCTGTCCGTTCCTTTGCCAGACGGCAGGTTTCTTCGGACCCAAGGACCACCCTCTGCCTCCGCCCTGAGGACTGATATCCCTTCTGGAAGACAGCGGTTCTGCTGGGAAGCGGGGCTGAGTGAGTGCGCAGGGGCTGAACCGTCCTGCTGCTCTGGCTTTGTATCCCAACCCGTCACCCCGTCAGGGTCCCTTGGCCCTTCTCCTCTCTGTTCTGTGACCCGGGCTCTCTCCCGGTGACACCCCCCACCCCTCTGGCTACACTCTCCTCTCCTACCCAGTCCCACCCACATCAGTGCTCCAGAGATGAAAGTCTCTTTCTGTCTTTCACAGGAAAAACGCCTCTTTTTGAGCAAAGCTTGTATCTGCTTTCTGCAAAACGAGAATTGTTTCTATAGCTTTGCTTAGAGAGGGAAGACCAGCTGACGCTCAGTTTACCATCTTGCAACTAAAAGAATATTGGACATAACCGATAAATTACGTTTCGTGTGCTCTGCTTTAAGCGTCTAGGAAATAACGCATGCATTTAGTCATGATTAGGAGGAAAATATGGGGGAAATGTAGTGCGGAAGGAAATAAAAGTCTTGGGTGGAAAACATACTGAACCGCAGTCATGAAACCTGGGTTCTACTCTTTGCCCAGTCACTAATCAACAGTGTGCCATTGTCAAGGTGATGTAGCCTGCGTTGGCATCAGTTCACCCAACTGAGAATAAGGAGAATTTCATTAGATGTTCTCGAGTATGACATTCCTTTCTAAAATTCTGTAAAGTTTAGTTACTTGGAAAACGTACACATGTACACTAGATACTTCCCCGAGGATGCTGAATAAATGAGGAAACACGCACTACCAAACTCTTCATTATGAAGACCAATATAAAAGCTTGAATACCTCTTGCTAAATCTCTTTCGATCTAAAGGAGATAAAGGGTAAAGTTCTTAGACTCTGTTCAACATTGTTTCAAAGATGTTCATCATGCTTGCCCAAATACGACAGATTATTCTTGGTGGCAGTATATGTGGGAAAACACAACTGGGCATAAAGCCAATAACTATTGAATTCCCAGTTATGAGCTTGCCAATCAAGCAAGAAAGAATGAAGGTCTTCTGTCAGGCAGTTATTAAGAATGGAAAAGGCAAAGCTACTATGATTTACTTCTTATCTGATATGATCCCAGCCCACTGTTTTGTCTGGCCCCTGCTCTGGCAAGGGGTGTAGCCTGAGAGACATTAAGCACGTGGCCCTTGCTTTCGGCTCTAATGCTTTAGCGGCGGTTACGTGGGGGTCCTGCAGGAGTCTGCTCAGCTATTCCAGCACAAGCACAGATCTACAAGTGTGAGGGAGTGAACGTCCCTGGAGCAACCCCATTGTCCACCGGGCAGTGGAGCCAATGCATAAGTGCTCCATTTTCCGTGTCGGAGATGCACGCTTTTGTGCATTCTGCAAAGTTCTCCAGGCGGCTCTCAACAAGAGCCCCGGGTGCCCAGAGCAGCGACCAGCTCGGTGTGAGCTAGTGCTTCGGCTGGCTGCCTCCTCCTCTCCATCTGACCCTTCCCAGTCCTCCCAACCCCATCTCTGTCCTCGTGGATCACTTTCGTGCAAGCTGCCCTGGATGACGGGGCACTCTGCCCCGCCCACCCGAGAGAAGGAAGGCCCTCAGGTTCCAGGGCTGCAGCTACTGTTCGTTGCTGATTTTGATAATTGCTTGAGACTGAGGCACCGCATTACTCGAGGATATACTACTTTCTTGGGGCCAGTTAATACCCAGTGACTGGCCAGGCCTGGGGTACGAAGGCTTCTCCCCTTGCCCCAGTTTGGAACCGCTCCGCAAGGCCATCTCAGGCTCAGAGCTCACTGAGGGACTGACTGTTTCCTCTGCTGCAAATGCATCACAGTTCAACTCCTCTGTTTGTCGAAAGCCACTTCTTCCACTCCCTTACACGGTGATACGGAGACCAACCTACTGTTAAACCTGCTCACCTCAAATCTACATCCAAACTCTGCATGCAAGTTTCCAAAGACGCAGCTCTCGGCCCAGCCTTTGTCTGGGGAGGTAACCAAGCTAAGACAATTGCCTTGAGCTCTCATTCTCTTTCTCTCTCTCTCCCTCTCCCACCCCATGGGTGTGTGTGGGTGGGCTGGTGGGGAGTTGATGATCGCTTACTTTCAGCAGTATTTTCTTATGGTTTTAATTACAGTCCCTTTGCCTTAAGAATCAATCGTAACAGAAGAGAGAATATTTTTTAAGAGGGAAATCAGGACTAATAACTAAAGCATCCCAATTAGTTATTGGGTAGATGAAGGGCAGTGGCAAGGACACACGTCTCAGTGTGTGGGTTTTTTTCTTTCTTATTAGTAAATTATATTTATCATTATTTGGGGACGTTACAATGAACAAAGTAAATTTATATTTTTTTCTTCAATTTTTCTAAGCAGTGGAGATCTATGATTAATTTGCACCTTTTTATGCTGTGTAAGCTTTTTTTCTCTCTGGATATGCCTAGAAATTCTTGGCACTTTTGCATTTTAGCTGCTCTCAGCTCTGTTGTTCCATTGCCAATCGACTATCCTTTGTAATTGCAGTTTTAAATTAGCAGGTAATATACCGCTTTTTCAGGATAACCAGTAAATTGATAGGGATGTTAAACTCAAGTCTAGAGCTGATTCCTGCAGGGCCATTCAGCCTTGGCACTTAATACCACCTGTATATGCAGGAAATTAAGTACCGTCCTTTCCTTGACTATGAACGTTTTCTTTTAGTGGTGGTATAAATCAAGTAATTGCAGAGAAAAAATAAATTACAAAGAAAAGAAAAATGGGATTAAATGTGTAGCTCTTTGTGACTACACTGCTTTTTTCAACAAGGCATGATGAAATGAAGGATTAAGCAATAATGTAATGATTTTTATTCAAACGGGCAATCAATCTGCAACTCTCAGGTTTCTGAGACATTGCTTTTTTCTTTAATGGAAATAAACTTAAACTGTATAATTTATTACTTCCAATAGTCATTTCATTTTGCTTTCACTAATCTGGTTGGTGTCAAAGAAAAATAAGAAGACGCTTTGGCTCTCATTTTCCTTAGGCCTTTTCCATTTCATGTGAGTCTTCAACATCACATTTCAGAGTGATGAATATAAGTCATTTAAACGATGCTTCTGGATTGAAGCAACAGTGTCAACTACTTGGGTTTTTGGAGAACACGAACATGCATGGAGCTTGTTGACAAGCAAACACCCTGTTTGTCACTGTACTGCCCTAATGTGCAGGGAAGATCACTTCTGTTAAGTGAGAATACAAGGGAACAAGGTCAGGTCTCGTTAAAATTCCAGTACGAACTGTGAATTCCCTTCCCCGTATGTTCCTCTCCTCATGGTCATGGCTGCACAGCCACATACCTAGAGCAGGTGGCCCAGGGCATCCTAAAGCTCTGCATACTCTAATTATTCTACCCCTTCCCTTATTCTCTTCCTCAAGTCATCGATATTGCTTTCCAAGCACTCAGCCAAGACTCACCTCAAAAGTTAGATGGATATGCAAGTCTATAGGACATAATTTGATGGGCACCTGCTTTCAAACCCTGACTTGTCATAATAAAGAGCATCTTATGGTTAGGACTCCATTCCTGTTAGTTGCATAGGGGTTTCAGACTTGAAGGATCCCCTAGTAAAATCCATAGACCTCTGAGATGGTAACAACAGCTAACATCATTACCAGCACTTTAAGTGTGATCCTAGCTGAGTAAGGCTATTAATGGGAGAATTGGAGAGACACCTGGGCTAAGAAGAGACTGTTACTGCAGCCAGTCCCTGGGATACCTCAAACCCCTAACGTGTGCAGGAGTGCATGGCACATGGCAGGAACTCTGGACAGCGAGTGGAATTGTAGGCTGACGACGTGAAGGGGAAGGTGCCTAAGTCAGGCTTGATCAGCTTCACGGTGTGCTGTGAGGCTTTGCTCTTGAGGTGTCGTTCGATGACCCACAAGTCAGTCTCATAACAAACGTCACTTAACGTATGATATTAATAAAAAATTTTCAGACATACTCCTCTAAAACACACCACAGACACACGCACACACGCATCGCACGTTCCATGGCTTCATGCACATGCATCTATTATAGCCTTTCTCACACGGCGTCTTTACTGACTTGGTCTACCTTTATTCTCCTTCAACTTGACTGCATGTCTCAGACTCAAGTGCTGACAAGGTGCCACAAGCAGCATGAATGTCTAGACCAGGTGGAAGTAGCTGAGAGTCTGCAGCTTCTAAAGGAGCAGCATTGCCCAGCCGACGGTTGTCATAGGCAATATGGGCTCATTGTTGCTGTACGTCTGTTTCTTTAACGCTGGATAGTGTACATTAGCTTAGTGGAATGGAGTGCAGTGGAATAGCAGTATCTGCTTCCATTTAGAATTCGGGAGACCAACTCTGTACGGGCTAAACATGCTTCATCTTAAGGCCAAACTGGCCCCAGGCTGCTAACTTTATTTCCTCTGAACTAGAACACGATGTTCTGGAAAGAGTATCTGGGTCTTTTTCCTCTCTCTTTAGAGCTTAGTCTGTGTGGGGCTGAGTTTGAACACATGGCTCAACGTTCCCAGGTGAGTCTAACGTTGAGAACGATCGTAATACATCTGTGAACCACAGCTGTGGCCCTGGGAAATGATTATCTAGAGACTGTCTTTTCTCCTCTAAGAAGAAAATTTCTATTTTTACAGGCTCTTCTTTTTACCACAAGATATTAAAAATATAAAAGAAGACGTAGAAGTCGTTCAAGGCAATATTATCAAAGATCTCAAAGTAAAAAGCTTTATTAAAATAACAGATCTTTGGTATTTTATTATGTCAGGTTGGACTGTGAAAACAAAATTCAATAAAACATGCCCGGACTGTTCCAGGTCCTCTGGAGCTTGTTCCTCCGGCCACAGATGGTGATTTCCATGCATCGATTCTCACCCACATCCATGTTTGTGGTGCCCTATGTGTTCGTAAAGTTGCTGCCCGGGAAACTGTCAGAAAGAAAAATTTGGGCCAGAGAAAAGTGTCCTGAAGAGAGTGAAGAATCACTTGATTTTATGAGCTGATCCTTTGCCAAGAGAATTAAAATGATCCTCTATCTACACCACCACAGTGCAGTAGGGAGTCGAAGAAATTATACTCAGACTGAAAGAAGAGTTCAGCCCAAGTGATCAAATACAATAATCTATTTGGTTCAAATTCATCACCCGCTCTGGTGTTTTGCTTGTTAAGACAGCCTAAGTTTAATCTCCTTACTTCAGGCTAATGTTGGCTCCATCTGTAAAAAGGCACTCTGTGTTTTTGGTCAAGCATCACAGTGTTTGAACCCAGGTGCATACATGAGCTTCAGGGGCTCCATAAAATCCTTCCCCTTAAATTGTGTGCAAAGTATTTTCTGCATGTATTTTCCTTCTGAGAAGAGAGTGCAGAGCTTCCATTAAATTGTCAAAGGAACTAAGAAAATATTCATCATCACTGACCTAGACGACCCTCCACTTCCCTTCTGACACTGACATCTCTGTGATTATTTCAGGAAGTCGTGCAAAGCGGATATGACTGTGGGAATAACTAAAATTTGTGTAAATATTTTATTGGAATAATAAATTAGTCAACTTAAAAGTAAGCGGAAAATGGCTGGGCTTCTTAATGGTTGGGTTCTGTATCTTTGAGGTTGTTCACTATCATTACAAAACGCAAAGCCAGTCTCAATACACAGAGCTCTAACCAATTCACAGATGTGAACGAACTACTCCACACACACACACACAAAAGAGTAAATAACATTTCCACTCCTAGCACCAACCCTGATGTGTTATATAGAAATATAACAGGAATATATTTATTCTAATGAGCTGTATCCAGTTATCTGTCGCTATAAGAGACCACCCCAAAACGAAGTGGCTTAATACAATAGTTTATTATAATGCATCGTGCATCTGTGGGTCGGCTAGAGGTTGGTGGAAATTACCTGCAGTTACATGTCTGCAGGGACTGTAGATTATTCTTTGCTGGGATTGGCTGGGGCAGCTTAGCCTCTGCGGCTCTGCCCCATTTTCCTGCTGGGACCAGTGGGCAAACACCAGTGGGCCCTGCTCACGGCGATGGCACACGGGCAAAGCCGGGCAGGAGCTTTGAGGACTCCTGGGATCGAGGTTGGAAGAACAACACCGTCACCTCTGCCTCATTCTATTGCCCAAAGCCAGCCATGCGGGCAAAGGATGGAGAGAGACAGCTCGAATCTACAATGCAAAGAACGGACAGTCACAGGGAAGAGAGCATGCAGGGCGGTGGGGAAGGGAATTGAGGCCATTGATTTGATCTCTCGCGTGGGTCAAACTTTTGAAGAGTCCAGACAGGAAGCAGTTTTTTCTCCCGCTATTGCCTTAAAATATGTTCTGTGGAATCTCCGTCCTCCTGTCCCTTCCCCGTATCTCTACTTTTAGTTCTCCCTACATCTCATTTGGGTAATGAAGTCCCACTTTCAGGCAGGACTCTTCCAAACAACCAGAGGCAAACTTCAGTCTCACACCCGGTTCAGAGCCCCTCAGGTGTCAGGGTTCCCGGTCCCGAGACCTGCAGGGAAGCCGGGATGGGGGGACGCCTGCCCAGCTGCGGGGTGTGGACAGCAGGGTCGGCAGCAGGGAGCCGCCCGGGGCCTCGCCCTTCCGGAGGCCGCTGGCCCGCCCACGGCGTGGAGGCCCAGCGGGCCCAAACCCGGCGGCGCCAGCGGGATCTCCCCTCAGGTGGGCAGAGCCTCGCTTGGGCCGGCCTCGAGCTCTGCCTGGCGCTGCTTCTTCCTCCTCGTTTCAGAGCGGATGATCTCCCCAAAAAGCCTGCCTCCCACGCTCCATGTCAGTGTCTGCTTCCAGAAAACCCAGCCTGTGACAGGTTTGTCCTTTAACTCTTCCCTTTTTCCCTCTGCTTCTGCTTTCTCCAGGGGATGCTTTGGGGAATGGGAGATTAAAGGCAGTGGGAGAGTATTTTTTTTAACTTTTTATTTTATGTTGGAGTAGAGCTGATTACCAATGTTGTGAGAGTTTCAGGTGCACAGCAAAGCGACTCAGCCGTACTTTATACATGGATCCATTCTCCCAAGGCGGCGGGAGGGCATTAGTCATCGGTGTTGCCGCAATTGGTATGGAAGGCATCTATCTATCTGTACCTATCTATGCACATCTATAAACACATCTCTATATCTATCTATGTATAAAGATATCTACGTATCTTTATCGATATCTATCCATCTTTACATAACCACACATAAATTCACAGCTCTACCTGTATATACGCGTCCATGTTCATCTACCTACACACACCTCTATCTATTCATCCATCTGCCTGTCTCCCAGGTGCCTGCCTGCTCATTATGCCTCAGTGCACCCTCCTCCCTCCTTGGCATCCCTTTGACGTGTGGGGAAACAGAGGCAGATTATCTCATGTCCACTGAGTCTCTCCCTGTGGTAGCTTCTCTGTCCTCTTCTTTCCACTGCCTTGAGCCTCTGGTCCTGTAGAGAGCAGCCTGAACAGTGGTAGGAATCCTTCCCCCTTCCCCATCTGCTGCCCCAGGGTCTTACAGAGGCTCCAGCAGGGAGGCCACACCTTCCTTTATGTACCTGTGCTCAAACCTCTGTGACCCCACTGCCTGTGTAAGGGAACAAATTTTCCTGGAGTTTCAGAGACATCTATGGAGAATTGCAATGTAAAATAAAACTTTTAAACCAGATGCCTAATATGATCGAGTGCTGAGTTCAAGGGAAAGACAAAGAGAAAACTTACATCCTTCACGTGGGATCTGCATAAGGGTGAACTTGACTGTTAGCTTTATTCTCCTGAACTGGGGTATTTCCTCCTCTCCACCCCTCCTAAATCCACCCTCCACCCCTCAGATCTCCATACAACCTCCTAAATCTCCTTTTGCCCTGGGATTTGTCACTTCACCCACCAGGAAAATCTCTGAGACGCACCTGTCCCTGACGTCTAAATTATGCACTAAAGCAACACCTCTGAGGACAGTCTGCCAGTGCAGAGTGGATTTGAAAACTCTTTTTTCTCTTTGAGGTATCTCTGCCATTGTGAAATGACAATGCGCTCGGCTTTTGCTCCGGCCTCTTGTGCAGGATACAGAATACCTTCATCACCCCTAACCTTCACCTTACAACCCACCCCCAAGGATATATCCACACAAGTTAGGTCTCGCTCAACCAAAGAAAGCATGGCATTCCAAAAACTCCTATTGGCTGTCCCTTCTGTTTCGAAGCACTGGACAAAGTTACATACTGATTTTTCACAACTATGGTGATGACATCCTTTTGTAGTACTGTCCGGTCCTCAGTGCCCATGGGTTCTGCATACGTGAATCTGCAGATCTGGGGATGCAGAACCAGAGGGTACAGAGGACCAGACTACACTATACCCTTTTATGTAAGAGACTTGAGCATCTGTGGATTTTGGTGTCCGCTGGAATTCCTGGCACAAATCTCCCCTGGATACCAAGGGATGACTGTACACCAAATTCCAGGTGACAAAGGCAAAGTAACATAGGAAGTTAGCCAAAGATGTTTAGAAAGTCCAGAACATGGAGCATGCTTTATCAAGAAGCCAGTATTTTTATAGGACCTGGAGATAATAACTGAATTTTTTATGAAGTTGACCTTCATTCCAGTTGCTAGGCTCTGATAATAGATAGAATCTCTGCATGTGTGATCCCAAGGCAAGGCTCACCCATTATAACCTGTGGCTTAGTTCACCTGGCTGGACAGGTAAACAAAATGACAAAATGACACCAAGAACTTCTCTAAGGTCAGCATTTCTTCCCCTAGAGACAAAAATGTCTCTGGAAATAATGGCAATATTTATAGGAGGAAATAATGAAATTATTGACCATAACTAATTAACAAATGAAAAATAATAAAGTTGACTTTATCCAAGTTCTTTGCTAAGTGAAAGCTATCATAACAAGGGAATTTTTAAAGTTACAATACCATAAACTCCACCAAAAGAAACAAAGATGATTTAAAGGAAATGAAATTTCAAAATTGTATAGGATTCTCTAATAAATATTTAAAGGCATTTCATTTTAACATGTCTCCAGGGAGAACGCCACCACACAAAAAGCACAAGATGAGAAGATGAATTACTTGGAAATGAAAACAAACTTGACAAGTTGACATTTTACCCCAAACAAATCACAGCGCCAGTAGTTTATCCAGTTCTGCATTAAAATGTGTCTGAGTACACACACACACACAAAATCATTCTTCATATGGTGTATTGAACACTGGGATTTTTTTTCTAAGCTTTTTTTTTCCCATTTGACTTTTTTCATTTTTATTTCAGTTCTGAGTAACCTGACACTTTTAACAAATTAACATTCCCAGCCTGGTTTCCAGTGTGTTCTCTTTTTCAGTTTTATTGTCTCCTATATTTGCCCAAATTGAATAAAGTTCCTAAGTCCTTTTCTTCTGTAGAACTGATCATTTACATAAGTAGTAAGCAATAGAGATAAAGCTGGTATAAAATCAAAAGAAGCCTTCCATTTTTATTATTATTTTCAGAGAGCCTCAATTCTCTACACTTTTTCCCACATCTGTATACATTCTACAGGTGCCATCTACCTCTTGTTTGTGACTTTTTTTTTTACCTCGGTGGTTCAACTGCTCATCAAATTGACTTTTATAGCTCTTAAAAAGAACATTTTGTTAAACTTGAAACAGTGTCAATGTAATGAAGACCAATGGACATTGTAAAGCTGAGGCATCTAAAGCCATAGAAGACACAAATTCTTTAGAACGGGGGGAATAGCACACCCTGCTTCAGTGCAAAGGCAGCGCTCTATGATTTGCTTCTTCTGCTTTTATAAATGAAGTTACTGATGTAAATAAGTCAATGGAAAAATTTAATAAAGTGTGACATTAACGATACATAAACAACAGTTCTAAGTAAAAATTGCTTATTTTAACAACTAAAATGGATGTCCACTTAGTACAAAACCACCAGGATCAGAAGTAGCAAATGCGATTTTAATTAAATAATTTCTAGTAGGAAAGATGTGGAAAGAGAAGCCTAGTGAGAACCTTGGACTGAGAGCGTGGGAAAGGGTACCCAGGACGGTGCCGACCCCGCTCACCTCACCCCACCCCCGGGTTCGCTTGTATTTTTGGCCAAGTCCCTGTTTGCTATAATTTAAGGATGAATATAAAATGAGCTACAAATTTACCCTAATTTTTGCAAGAATGTGGCACCAGAATAAAATATAACCCTGAAAGTTTGAGGGCATGAACTTCTCTAAAATGTTTTAGAACAATCTACCTTAAAATAAACCCTGGCCGGCTTCCGGGAAGATGGCGGAAGAGTAAGACGCGGAGATCACCTTCCTCCCCACAGATACACCAGAAATACATCTACACGTGGAACAACTCCTACAGAACACCTACTGAACGCTGGCAGAAGACCTCAGACCTCCCAAAAGGCAAGAAACCCCCCACGTACCTGGGTAGGGCAAAAGAAAAAAGAATAAACAGAGACAAAAGGATAGGGACGGGACCTGCACCAGTGGGAGGGAGCCGTGAAGGAGGAAAAGTTTCCACACACTAGAAGCCCCTTCGCGGGCGGAGACTGCGGGGGGTGGAGGGGGGAGCTTCGGGACCGCGGAGTAGTGCACAGCGACGGGTGCGGAGGGCAAAGCGGGGAGATTCCCGCACAGAGGATCGGTGCCGACCGGCACTCACCAGCCCGAGAGGCCTGTCTGCTCCCCCGCCAGGGAGGGCGGGGCTGGGAGCTGAGGCTCGGGTTTCAGTCGGAGCGCAGGGAGCGGACTGGGGTTGGCGGCTTGAACATAGCCTGAAGGGGTTAGTGCGCCACGGCTGGCCGGGAGGGAGTCCGGGCAAAGGTCTGGAGCTGCAGAAGAGGCAAGAGACTTTTTCTTACCTCTTTGTTTCCTGGTGCGCGAGGGGATTGAGAGCGCTGCTTAAAGGAGCTCCAGAGACGGGCGCGAGCCGCGGCTAAAAGCGCGAATCCCAGAGACGGGCATGAGACGCTAAGGCTGCTGCTGCGGCCACCAAGAAGGCTGTGTGCGAGCACAGGTCACTATCCACACCGCCCTTCCGGGGAGCCTGTGCAGCCCGCCACTGCCAGGTTCCCGGGATCCAGGGTCAACCCCTCCGGGAGAACGAACGGCGCGCCTAGTGCAACGTCACGCCGTCCTCTGCCGCCGCAGGCCCGCCCCGCACTGCGTGCCCC
>NW_021703770.1:73419176-73451296 GCF_005190385.1 Monodon monoceros | reverse complement strand
CCCCCCCCTACCCCCGGCCGGCCTGAGTGAGCCAGAGCCCCCAATCAGCGTCTCCACTAACCCCGTCCTGTCTGAGCGAAGAACAGACGCCCTCCAGCGACCCACACGCAGAGGCGGGGCCAAATCCAAAGCCGAGCCCCGGGAGCTGTGAGAACAAAGAAGAGAAAGGGAAATCTCTCCCAGCAGCCTCAGGAGCAGTGGATTACATCTCCACAATCAACTTGATGTACCTGCATCTGTGGAATACATGAATACACAACGAATCAGCCCAAACTGAGGAGGTGGACTTGAGAGCAAGATTTATGATTTTTTCCCCTTTTCCTCTTTTTGTGAGTGTGTATGTGTATGCTTCTGTGTGAGATTTTGTCTGTATAGCTTTGCTTCCACCATTTGTCCTAGGGTTCTATCCGTCCGTTGTTTTTTTTTTTTTTTTAAATTTTTTTCTCTTAATAATTATTTTTTTATTTTAATAACTTTATTATATTTTATCTTACTTTATTTGATTTTACTTTATCTCCTTTCTTTTTTTCCTTCCTTCCCTCCTTCCTTCCTTCCTCCCTCCCTCCCTCCCTCCCTCCTTTCTTTCTTTCTCTCTTTCTACTTCTACTAATTCTTTCTACTTTTTCTCCCTTTTATTCTGAGCCATGTGGATGAAAGGCTCTTGGTGCAGCAGCCAGGAGTCAGTGCTGTGCCTCTGAGGAGGGAGAGCCAACTTCAGGACACTGGTCCACAAGAGACCTCCCAGTTCCACATAATATCAAATGGCGAAAATCTCCCAGAGATCTCCATCTCAACACCAGCACCCAGCTTCACTCAACGACCAGAAAGCTACAGTGCTGGACATCCTATGCCAAACAACTAGCAAGACAGGAACACAACCCCACCCATTAGCAGAGAGGCTGTCTAAAATCATAACAAGTCCACAGACACCCCAAAACACACCACCAGACGTGGACCTGCCCACCAGAAAGACAAGATCCAGCTTCATCCACCAGAAAACAGGCAGTAGTCCCCTCCACCAGGAAGCCTACACGACCCACTGAACCAACCTTAGCCACTGGGGACAGACACCAAAAACAATGGGGACTACGAACCTGCAGCCTGCAAAAAGGAGACCCCAAACACAGTAAGATAAGCAAAATGAGAAGACAGAAAAACACACAGCAGATGGAGTAAGATAAAAACCCACCAGACCTAACAAATGAAGAGGAAATAGGCAGTCTACCTGAAAAAGAATTCAGAATAATGATAGTAAAGATGATCCAGAATCTTGGAAATAGAATAGACAAAATGCAAGAAACATTTAACAAGGACCTAGAAGAACTAAAGATGAAACAAACAACGATGAACAACAAAATAAATGAAAGGAAAAATACTCTAGATGGGATAAATAGCAGAATAACTGAGGCAGAAGAACGGATAAGTGACCTGGAAGATAAAATAGTGGAAATAACTACTGCAGAGCAGAATAAAGAAAAAAGAATGAAAAGAACTGAGGACAGTCTCAGAGACCTCTGGGACAACATCAAACGCACCAACATTCGAATTATAGGGGTTCCAGAAGAAGAAGAGAAAAAGAAAGGAACTGAGAAAATATTTGAAGAGATTATAGTTGAAAACTTCCCTAATATGGGAAAGGAAATAGTTAATCAAGTCCAGGAAGCACAGAGAGTCCCATACAGGATAAATCCAAGGAGAAATATGCCAAGACACATATTAATCAAACTGTCAAAAATTAAATACAAAGAAAACATATTAAAAGCAGCAAGGGAAAAACAACAAATAACACACAAGGGAATCCCCATAAGGTTAACAGCTGATCTTTCAGCAGAAACTCTGCAAGCCAGAAGGGAGTGGCAGGACATATTTAAAGTGATGAAGGAGAAAAACCTGCAACCAAGATTACTCTACCCAGCAAGGATCTCATTCATATTTGATGGAGAAATTAAAACCTTTACAGACAAGCAAAAGCTGAGAGAGTTCAGCACCACCAAACCAGCTCTACAACAACTGCTAAAGGAACTTCTCTAGGCAAGAAACACAAGAGAAGGAAAAGACCTACAATAACGAACCCGAAACAGTTAAGAAAATGGGAATAGGAACATACATATCGATAATTACCTTAAATGTAAATGGACTAAACGCTCCCACCAAAAGACACAGATTGGCTGAATGGATACAAAAACAAGACCCATATATTTGCTGTCTACAAGAGACCCACTTCAGACCTAGAGACACATACAGACTGAAAGTGAGGGGATGGAAAAAGATATTTCATGCAAATGGAAACCAAAAGAAAGCTGGAGTAGCAATTCTCATATCAGACAAAATAGACTTTAAAATAAAGACTATTAGAAGAGACAAAGAAGGACACTACATAATGATCAAGGGATCAATCCAAGAAGAAGATATAACAATTGTAAATATTTATGCACCCAACATAGGAGCACCTCAATACATAAGGCAAATACTAACAGCCATAAAAGGGGAAATCGACAGTAACACATTCATAGTAGGGGACTTTAACACCCCACTTTCACCAATGGACAGATCATCCAAAATGAAAATAAATAAGGAGACACAAGCTTTAAATGATACATTAAACAAGATGGACTTAATTGATATTTATAGGACATTCCATCCAAAAACAACAGAATACACATTTTTCTCCAGTGCTCATGGAACATTCTCCAGGATAGATCATATCTTGGGTCATAAATTAAGCCTTGGTAAATTTAAGAAAATTGAAATTGTATCAAGTATTTTTTCCGACCACAACGCTATGAGACTAGATATCAATTACAGGAAAAGATCTGTAAAAAATACAAACACATGGAGGCTAAACAATACACTACTTAATAACGAAGTGATCACTGAAGAAATCAAAGAGGAAATCAAAAAATACCTAGAAACAAATGACAATGGAGACACGATGACCCAAAATCTATGAGATGCAGCAAAAGCAGTTCTAAGAGGGAAGTTTATAGCAATACAGTCCTACCTCAAGAAACAGGAAACATCTTGAATAAACAACCTAACCTTGCACCTAAAGCAATTAGAGAAAGAAGAACAAAAAAACCCCAAAGTTAGCAGAAGGAAAGAAATCATAAAAATCAGATCAGAAATAAATGAAAAAGAAATGAAGGAAACGATAGCAAAGATCAATAAAACTAAAAGCTGGTTCTTTGAGAAGATAAACAAAATTGATAAACCAATAGCCAGACTTATCAAGAAAAAAAGGGAGAAAACTCAAATCAGTAGAATTAGAAATGAAAAAGGAGAAGTAACAACTGACACTGCAGAAATACAAAAGATCATGAGAGATTACTACAAGCAACTCTATGCCGATAAAATGGACAACCTGGAAGAAATGGACAAATTCTTAGAAATGCACAACCTGCCAAGACTGAATCAGGAAGAAATAGAAAATATGAACAGTCCAATCACAAGCACTGAAATTGAAACTGTGATTAAAAATCTTCCAACAAACAAAAGCCCAGGACCAGATGGCTTCACAGGCGAATTCTATCAAACATTTAGAGAAGAGTTAACACCTATCCTTCTCAAACTCTTCCAAAAAATAGCAGAGGTAGGAACACTCCCAAACTCATTCTACGAGGCCACCATCACCCTGATACCAAAACCAGACAAGGATGTCACAAAGAAAGAAAACTACAGGCCAATATCACTGATGAACATAGATGCAAAAATCCTCAAAAAATACTAGCAAACAGAATCCAACAGCACATTAAACGGATCATACACCATGATCAAGTGGGGTTTATTCCAGGAATGCAAGGATTCTTCAATATACACAAATCAATCAACATGATACACCATATTAACAAATTGAAGGAGAAAAACCATATGATTATTTCAACAGATGCAGAGAAAGCTTTCGACAAAATTCAAGACCAATTTATGATAGAAACCCTGCAGAAAGTAGGCATAGAGGGAACTTTCCTCAACATAATAACGGCCATATATGACAAACCCACAGCCTACATTGTCCTCAATGATGAAAAACTGAAAGCATTTCCACTAAGATCAGGAACAAGACAAGGTTGCCCACTGTCACCACTCTTATTCAACATAGTTTTGGAAGTTTTAGCCACAGCAATCAGAGAAGAAAAGGAAATGAAAGGTATCCAAATCGGAAAAGAAGAAGTAAAGCTGTCACTGTTTGCAGATGACATGATACTATACATAGAGAATCCTAAAGATGCTACCAGAAAACTACTAGAGCTAATCAATGAATGTGGTAAAGTAGCAGGATACAAAATTAATGCACGGAAATCTCTGGCATTCCTATACACTAATGATGAAAAATCTGAAAGTGAAATCAAGAAAACACTCACTCCCATTTACCATTGCAACAAAAAGAATAAAATATCTAGGAATAAACCTACCTAAGGAGACAAAAGACCTGTATGCAGAAAATTATAAGACACTGATGAAAGAAATTAAAGATGACACAAATAGATGGAGAGATATACCATGTTCTTGGATTGGAAGAATCAACATTGTGAAAATGACTCTACTACCCAAAGCAATCTACAGATTCAATGCAATTCCTATCAAACTACCATTGGCATTTTTCACAGAACTAGAACAAAAACTTTCACAATTTGTATGGAAACACAAAAGACCCCGAATAGCCAAAGCAATCTTGAGAACAAAAAACGGAGCTGGAGGAATCAGGCTCCCTGACTTCAGACTATACTACAAAGCTACAGTAATCAAGACAGTATGGTACTGGCACAAAAACAGAAAGATAGATCAATGGAACAGGATAGAAAGCCCAGAGATAAACCCACGCACATATGGTCACCTTATCTTTGATAAAGGAGGCAGGAATGTACAGTGGAGAAAGGACAGCCTCTTCAAGAAGTGGTGCTGGGGGCTTCCCTGGTGGCGCAATGGTTGAGAGTCCACCTGACAATGCGGGGGACGCGGGTTCGTGCCCCAGTCCGGGAGGATCCCACGTGCCACGGAGCGGCTGGGCCCGTGAGCCATGGCCGCTGAGCCTGCACGTCCGGAGCCTGTGCTCCGCAACGGGAGAGGCCACAGCAGTGAGAGGCCCGCGTACCACAAAAAAAAAAAAAAAAAAAAAAAGTGGTGCTGGGAAAACTGGACAGGTACATGTAAAAGTATGAGATTAGATCACTCCCCAACACCATACACAAAAGTAAGCTCAAAATGGATTAAAGACCTAAATGTAAGGCCAGAAACTATCAAGCTCTTAGAGGAAAACATAGGCAGAACACTCTATGACATAAATCACAGCAGGATCCTTTTTGATCCTAGAGAAATGGAAATAAAAATAAAAATAAACAAATGGGACCTAATGAAACTTCAAAGCTTTTGCACAGCAAAGGAAACCATAAACAAGACCAAAAGACAACCCTCAGAATGGGAGAAAATATTTGCAAATGAAGCAACTGACAAAGGATTAATCTCCAAAATTTTTAAGCAGCTCATGCAGCTCAATAACAAAAAACCAAACAACCCAATCCAAAAATGGGCAGAAGACCTAAATAGACATTTCTCCAAAGAAGATATACAGATGCCAACAAACACATGAAAGAATGCTCAACATCATTAATCATTAGAGAAATGCAAATCAAAACTACAATGAGATATCATCTCACACCAGTCAGAATGGCCATCATCAAAAAATCTAGAAACAATAAATGCTGGAGAGTGTGTGGAGAAAAAGGAACCCTCTTGCACTGCTGGTGGGAATGTAAACTGATACAGCCACTGTGGAGAAGAGTACGGAGGTTCCTTTAAAAACTACAAATAGAACTACCATAGGACCCAGCAATCCCACTACTGGGCATATACCCTAAGAAAACCATAATTCAAAAAGAGTCATGTACCAAAATGTTCATTGCAGCTCTATTTACAATAGCCCAGAGATGGAAACAACCTAAGTGTCCATCATCGGATGAATGGATAAAGAAGATGTGGCACATATATACAATGGAATATTACTCAGCCATAAAAAGAAACGAAATTGAGCTATTTGTAATGAGCTGGATAGACCTACGGTCTGTCATACAGAGTGAAGTAAGTCAGAAAGACAAATACTGCATGCTAACACATATATATGGAATTTAAGAAAAAAATGTCATGAAGGACCTAGGGGTAAGACAGGAATAAAGACACAGACCTACTAGAGAATGGACTTGAGGATATGGGGAGGGGGAAGGGTAAGTTGTGACAAAGCGAGAGAGAGGCATGGACATATACACACTACCAAACCTAAGGTAGATAGCTAGTGGGAAGCAGCCGCATAGCACAGGGAGATCAGCTCGGTGCTTTGTGACCGCCTGGAGGGGTGGGATAGGGAGGGTGGGAGGGAGGGAGACGCAAGAGGGAAGAGATATGGGAACATATGTATATGTATAACTGATTCACTTTGTTATAAAGCAGAAACTAGCACACCATTGTAAAGCAATTATACCCCAATAAAGATGTAAAATAAATAAATAAATAAACCCTAAAAATTTTACTCAAATCCCATGCTGTTCTATCAAAGTGCAGTGTGTGTGTGTGTGTATGTGCGCTCGCGCGTGCGTGTGCACGTGCAGATGTGTGCTGTGTACAGGTGAAGTGAAGGCCTAGGACAGGGAAAAGATGAGTCTTCTTAAAGCACTGTGAGTTTAATTCTTTAAATTCCAAATTAACTGCAAAGAGATGAAAAACCAGCTTTGGCTACGTGGGGCTGAATAGGGAAGAGTGGGCATGACATAGAAAGTAAAAGCATTTTGTGATTTGCTTTGATTTTCAAATCTTCATTTTACAGAACACCATAAACCAATGGCCATATTTGAAGACAGATTCTATATTTAAGTAAGTAATCACTCTCATTGAATCAGTTCCCAGTGTGATATTTTCAGACCTGAACTGTCTGATCTGAGTGCTTAATACTGTCCACTCTTAATTACAGACTAAAACTCCACTATGGACCCCAAACCTCCCTCTTGACCCCACATATTGATCAAGTTGAATGAGAGTCATATTTCTTCCTCCTGACCTTTCAGGTAATTAACAATACGAAGGTCACACAGTTTGTGTGTTGGAGAAGCCAAATAAATGCTATTTGAAGTGCAAACACCATAACTCAGGTAGTGTCCCTTCATTTCTAGACTCTAACTCAGAAAGTGTGTTTCCAGTTCACATTTACACCCAAGTGTACCATCCAGGAATGAGAGTGTGAGCGCAGGTCCATGTGCCCGATGCACGGCGAGGACAAACAAACCGGAACGTCAGAGTTTGGAGCAGAGAAAGGTTTATTGCAAGGCCGAACAAAGAGACGAGGTGGCTCATGCCCCAAAAAGCCCCGAGCTCCCCGAAAGGTTTCGGCAAAGCACTTTTAAAAGCCAGGTGAGGGAGGAGGTGTCGCAGGGTACGAGATCAGCTTGTGCACAGTTCTCTGATTGGCTGATGGTGAGGTCGCAGGGCGGTGTCACAGCCTTTAACATTATCAGTCCTTAGGCTCCAGGAGGCCTGGGGGCTGTGTGCTCATGGTCGTCAAGTAATTAACGTCTTCCATTTGCTGGGGGGTTTTGACATCTGTAAAGCAACTCAGGAAATGTGCATCAGATACTGTTATCCGGGTACTTGAGAGAGGAGCTACAGCAGAAGGGGTCTGTCCCTGGAAGCCCCCATAGGGTCCTGCTTGGTTAGAAGAGTGAGTAATTTGTAGTGTTTGGGGGGAAAAAAGACACAATATATTAAGAATATAACTCTGCAGGTTCTGTCTAGACATTTTTCTCAAAACATGATTTATTATAGAGAATATAACATCTTTTGAATAAAACAGATAGAAGTAGGTGATACGGATAACAAATAGAGCAGGAAAAATCTCTGTTCTCAAGACAAGCCTTCATTCTTTCAGGTCATGTGTGCTATCTTGACTCAAACCATCCAGGTCAAAGTTGACATGGTCTCGTCCTGGTTGTCAAAGCCAACTGGAAGTCAAAAGTATATAAAAGTCCAGCTAGTGAGGAACCCCTGAGCAGGTCCTACTTGCCAGGCACCGGAATAAAGACTGAGAATGTCAAGTAGGAGCCAGTCAGCATCTCTACTCTTGACTCAGTGCTCGGAGTAGAGACAGACCCCAAGGTGGGAACTGATAAGAGGCTTCAACGGTGTGAACAGAGGGCTATGGACACGCAACAGAGAGAGATCAAGTTTACCAGGTGATCCAGGAAGCCTTCATTTGAGGTGGACCTTGAAAGGAGTTTGCAGGGCCTGAAAGAGGAGCTCAAACCATGTTCAAAGCCAAGGCTGTGGGGCTTCCCTGGTGGCGCAGTGGTTGGGAGTCCGCCTGCCGATGCAGGGGACACGGGTTCGTGTCCCGGTCCGGGAAGATCCCACATGCTGTGGAGCGGCTGGGCCCGTGAGCCATGGCCGCTGAGCCTGCGCGTCCGGAGCCGCAACGGGAGAGGCCACAACAAGTGAGAGGCCGGCGTACCGCAAAAAAAAAAAAAAAAAAAAGCCAAGGCTGTGAACACGGGGTGCGTCCGGGAAGAGCAAATGCTGGTCAGTGTAGTGGCAGCCCTCCTGGTCTTTTGCGGAACCTCTAGGAACGCCGAAGCTGGGCCAGGATGCTTGGGCCAGATTATTCTAGAGCTGCTTCCACTGGAGTCTGATAGGCTTAGCGTTTGGGTACAATCCCATGCTGGACGGCAGCTGAGCTGCTCTCAGAGAGGGAACAATGAAAATGCTTTGTAGTCGAACAGTCTTTTTTAACTTTTAAAAACTGCTTTTAAATCCATGTTCTCTTTCTAGCTAGCATGTATCTAGGGTGGCTGAGCTGAGTTCTTGATTTGCGTTCATTAAAACAAATGAAGGAGAGAAAAGGCAAATTGTCTGTATCACTCAGGTAAAAGAATCTTTATGCTATTTCCTGCAAAGTGTAGGCAAGAGATTATTTGGTGGTTTAAATTGCTCTATTACCACCTCCAAGAAATGCATCTCTGTCTTCCACGTACAGTAGGACAGATCTGTCCTACTTCCAACCACCCCTGACTGGGATCCCTGGCCTCCACCTACTCACAAGTTCTCATACATGTACATGCTCCCTAGTGAATGGACACGACCTTTAAATAAAACTTTGCGCATTTCAGCATGTATGAGAAATAAGTATTTTATTCAAGTCTCTGTGAAGTGTGTGTTTTAAATGCCTTAAGAACTCCTATAATAAATACAACAACTGCAAAGCTTTGACACTTGAAAACAACCAGACCGGACTTCCCTGGTGGCGCAGTGGTTAAGAATCCGCCTGCCAATGCAGGGGACATGGGTTCGAGCCCTGGTCCGGATGATTCCACATGCCGCGGAGCAACTAAGCCCGTGCGCCACAACTACTGAGCCTGCGCTCTAGAGGCTGTGAGCCACAACTATTGAGCCTGTGTGCCGCAACTACTGAAGCCCGGGCGCCTAAAGCCCATGCTCCGCAACAAGAGAAGCCACCGCAATGAGAAGCCCGCGCACCGCAACCAAGAGTAGCCCCCACTCATTGCAACTAGAGAAAGCCCGTGCGCAACAACGAAGACCCAACGCAGCCATAAATAAATAAATAAATAAATAAATAAATAAACAAATAAAAGCAACCAGACCTCCCCTGGCTGAATTAACAAAAATCAAGACTTTACCCTTCCTCTGAGACAGTGAAGTCTGATTATTTAGCACAACTTAAAAAGTTTTTCCTCACTACTGTAGCATGCTTCCCATGAAAGAGACAGTATCTTTCTTCATCTTATGGACCTGCTCGTGATTTCTATGAATCTCCCAATTAAACAAAACAGACCCATTAAAAAGCCATCCCCCTGCTACCTTCTAAGACGGGGAAAGCATCTTTCCAACAGTGTTGCCATTTCTTACTTTACAGATGTCCCCATAACATTCACGTGGCAGCTAATTCCAACAGTTTACACATATACATCCATAGTTCATATTGTAACATAAAATATTTTAAGGCACAAGGTATTTTGTACATGCTTCCACGTACATGTAAGACATCTAACAGAGGGCCGTGAGTCTGTCTCCATTTTCTCATCCACTTACCCATCCTTGAGTGTTTCTGCCTCCAGTCTTGCCTCGCTGGCATCTTTTCCCTGGTGAGTAGATCTCCATTTTTTTACTGTAATGCAAGAGAATAAACAAGGATTGGTCTTTGGCAAGAATGATGCCAAGATGCTAAAATGACAACTTAAACTGAAAATCAAATTTGTTTTACTGTAACGATACCACTTACTTTCCAAAAGCAACAGAACAGAAGGCATTTCCATCAGCCTCTTGGCAACCAGGTCGGAGACACTATTCCATCACTCATTAGCAGAAAAGAAGAAAAGCGATTTAAGGATTAAAAAAAAAGCACAGGGCTTCCCTGGTAGCACAGTGGTTGAGAGTCTGCCTGCCGATGCAGGGGACACGGGTTCGTGCCCCAGTCCGGGAAGACCCCACATGCCGCGGAGCGGCTGGGCCCGTGAGCCATGGCCACTGAGCCTGCGCGTCCGGAGCCTGTGCTCCGCAACGGGAGAGGCCACAACAATGAGAGGCCCGCGTACCGCAAAAAAAGAAAGAAAAAAACCCTATGTCTTCTTCAGGAACCCTACTGAATCTTTGAAGTAACTCATAAGGATCTTAACTGGCTGCGAATTTCTGAATTATTTCTCTGCTACACTGTGTTCCATGATGTTCTTCTTGCTGCTCTAATGGAAGCTATTTTCCCCAATGGGCTTTAATGTCTCTAGTCTAGTTCAAAGCCAGTAAAATTGATCTTTTAGAAAGACATTCCTAATATGGCGGTAAATAAGATATTAAAGCAATGTTAAGCTCACTTTTTTATGTTACAGTGTTTATAAGCAAATGGTTTGAAGTCTGTTTGCAGTATAAACTGTAATTTTAAATGGCCCCCAAATTAGTAAAAATGCTGGTCTGCACTGAGCTCCTTGCTTTTCCCCATTTACTAACATTCTGGAATAAGCTTTGTATAGTTTATTTTTAAAAAAAAAGCCAGGGATCTGCAAATATCACCCTAGAATTACAAAAAAATGGTTTCAAAAGGTTAAACAATTCACCACCAGTATCAGTAAACACAACTGCTAGATGAGAGAAGAATATCTGAACGAAAGAAGAGGTATTGAATTATGTGGTTTCAAGAGGCTCTTAACAATAAAAGATTTGAAATTATTATTTATGATAAACCTTAGCCAGAATCCAGTCTTTCAATAATTCCAGACCCATGCCAACTCTACCATACTTAGAGAATTTTTTTCAATAGCAAAATTTGAAATAAAAACTGGTTTTCATCTAATCCTAAGATAGGCATATATTTCAGCTAACCAGAAATACTATGCTGGTTAATTGCCCTTCCTACTAACAGCAACTCTGAACTCCTTTAAGATGAGTAACTGTAGTAACAAAAGTGGGTTTGATGATGACTTAGGCACTTACTAAGGCCTCAGTAAGGATTTGTTGAATGAGTAAAAGTTAGAAGAAAAACATTCTGAAAATAGAAAGGTATGCTCAGTTCAATTAGTATTTGAAAATTTTAGAACGTGCAAAATCAAGAATAGACAAGAGGGGCTTCCCTGGTGGCGCAGTGGTTGAGAGTCCACCTGCAGATGCAGGGGACACGGGTTCGTGCCCCGGTCCGGGAGGATCCCACATGCCGCGGAGCGGCTGGGCCCGTGAGCCATGGCCGCTGAGCCTGCGCGTCCGGAGCCTGTGCTCCGCAATGGGAGAGGCCACAACAGAGAGGCCCCCACCGAGAAAAAAAAAGAAACAAAGAATAGACAAGAGAAAGGAGGAGGAGCAGAGGAAGGCACAGCACCCAGGAAGGACTGAAAGCAGACAGCAGCGAAATGCAGTTATACGAGGGCTTTCACATAATAAAGGATACGCTCCATCAGGCAGACAAGAGAGTCAGGAAACAAAACATGACAGAAAAACTGGTCGAAATTCTGGAAGAAATCCGCAGATTTAACCATAATCACTAGTGGTAAGGAGAATTTAACTGCTTCGCCACCAGTTCATTAATCAGGATTTCGCTGAAGTTGTTTCTCCCGATGTCTAGCAGTTAGAGGAATGAGGTCAAATGGCTGGTGCTGAGAGAGAAAGCTATCCAGAAAACATTGCAATATTGAGAGAGAAAAAATTCGTACAGCATAATACAATGCAGTTTATTTTTAAATGCACTGGAATAATTTAAATAAGTTCACAGGAATGTTTGGAATGATATGCATTAATCGGTTAACTTCTGAGGCAAAACATGGTACTGCCAAGGGCAAGAGAAGGGTATGATGAAGAGAGGTCTCACTCCTCACAAACTGTATTTTCTGTGCTGGTCACTATATTTACAAGCAGATTGCTTTATTCTATTACTTGTGTAAAATGTAATGAAGATATTTTTAAATATCATACACACACACACAAAGAATTAACAAATTCTAACTCAAATTTTTCAGGTAGTAGCAGGATATAAAAAAGAGTAAAATTAAAAAGTTAATATTTCCAGTACCGTTACTTTAAAACATGAATCAGATAAATAAATAAAAATATGTATGTTTCCATTTTTTAAGATAAAAGTAATTATAGACATTTTGGAAATTAGGAGAAAACTGTTTATTGTGTTAGCATGATAGAATTATCAGTTACCCATCTAAAGCTTTTTTTTTTCCCCTCCAATACTTTCCCAATAATATTTTATATACTTTTACTAAAACTGTAACAAAAATGTAGCATGCTTTTTCACTTTACACAAGAATCCTTATAAGCATCGTATTTAAGAATCAGATTATATCCCACTCCTGACACCAAAAAAAAAAAAAAGAATCAGATTATATTCCATCATAAGAATGAACCATATTTGCTTAATTATTCCTTGACTTCTGAGAATTTTGAAAATTTCTTACTTTACTCTTAGGGAACTGGAAACTTTTCTGTGTATAACATTTCGCACATTTTGGATTACTCCCTCAGGGCAAATTCCCAGCCATAGAATTAGTATAATAAATGGGCATGAATAGTTTAATGACTCAATATAAATCACAAAGAGTGGTATCACTTTCCAATATACCTCACACAGTGCTCTCCAAGGGATCCAGGAAGTGGTTACCAATATGCAAATACTTGATGTGTTGTCGCTATATTGAAGTGTATCTTTTAAACTTTTGTTACATTTTTCTCCTTAGTCATTTTTTTTTTTTTTTTTTTTGCGGTACGCAGGCCTCTCACTGTTGTGGCCTTTCCCGTTGCGGAGCGCAGGCTCCGGACACGCAGGCTCAGCAGCCATGGCTCGTGGGCCCAGCCGCTTTGCGGCATGTGGGATCCTCCTGGACCAGGGCACGAACCCGCATCCCCTGCATCGGCAGGCGGACTCCCAACCACTGCACCACCAGGGAAGCCCCTTAGTCATTCTTTACATACAAGAATCCCTTTGATTTTTATATGTTAATCAATCACCTTATTCACGTTTCATTTTTTTCATTTTCAAGTGATTGCTTTGATGTTTTAGTCATAAAAAGTTAAATATGCTTTTAACTACAAAGTGGTCAGTTTTCTTCCTTGCCAATATTTATATACTTATTTCTGTTCCATGTCTTATTATAGAAGACAGAACATCCAAGCTAATGTTTAAAAAACAGTGATGATACCAACCCTTCTTAATTTGATGCTAATTTTAATGGTCTCTACAGACGCAGCATTGCATTTAATCTTGGCTTTGTGTAAGAAGCCGTACTACTGTTCTGACTGTCTCTGTTATCTGTCTCAGGATGGGTGTTGAGTTTTAGAAGTTAATGTCTCCATGTTTATGGACACAAACCCACGTTTCATTTATATTGAATCATCATTACGTTACTGAACAAACCTGGGTCTGCTCACCCGATACACAGCAAAGCCAATCTACTGATGCCAGATTGTGGGGAAGGAAAGTACAGCATCTACTGCAAGGCACTAAACAAGGATCACTGCAGCTAATGCTCAAAAGACCCAAAACTCCTCAATGGCTTTTAGGGAAGGGATTTAAAGCCAGGGAGAGGGACAGGGTCTCAGGGTGCATGATCAACTCATGGACATTATTCTGATTGGTTGGTAGTGAGATCAATTATCAGTCTTCATTTGACTTGACATATCAGTAATGTTCAATACATTTAGCCACTCTCTCCTTGAAACACATCTTCACCTGGCACCCAGGACATGACTATTTCTTATTTCTTATCCTGTCTCCGCTTCCTTTTCTGGATTCCTTCTCATCTTCCAGATCCTGAGAAGTTTAGCACTTCAAAATCCCAACCTCCTCTCTGGTCTGCCCAATCCATCTATATGCTGACTACTCCCAATTTCCTATCTTTAGTCCTGAACCCTCCTCTTAGCCAAATTAACGAAGGCACTCCAAATGTAACATTATAAAATCAAATTATTTATTTTCCCTCCAAAATTTGTTTGTACCATGTTTTTGTCATATTAGTATATGAATCCCCATTCTTATAATTACTCAAAGCTAAAAACATAGGAGTCACCCTTACCACGCCTTTAGAAATATATCCGAATCTGATTACTAACCACCACCTACACTGCTACTATTCTGGTCCAAGCCATAGTTATAACCTTCACCATTACAGCAGCCTGTTGAATTTTATTTCCCACTCTTGTACAGTCTACTATGTAGCAGCAAAAATGTTCCTTTTAAAACGTAAATCATATCACATCGCTCCACTGCCTGAAATTATTGCTCAAGTAAAAACCAAAATCTTTAAAACAACCTGTGAGACTCTATAATCTGTATCAACCTCACCCACCACATCCTCTCTGATCTCATTTCCTTCCAAGACTTTCTTTGCCTTTTCATCCCAGGCCCACCGGCCTCTTCTCTTTCCCCAAACAAGCATGCTTACGATATACATATGGTTCATTTCATCTGGACCTCTACCAAAATCTCACGTTATCCTGGAGGACAACTCTGTATCTTAAAAATTATACCCTATTTTTGTCACTCTCTACTTCTCTTCGATTTCTTCAGTTTTTTTCAAAATAGCATAAACCACTACCTAATAACTTATTCATATGTTTACTTGCTAATTATGTGGGGAAAAAACACACATACAGACACTCAGACACATAAACCTCAACAGAGCAGGGACTTTGTTATTTTATTTACTGACTTATCCCAAATAATTAGATAAGATCCTGGCCCCAGGTAGACCCACCATAAATATTTGTTGAATGAATGAATGAAGCCAATTTCTTCATGAAGCATTGACTGAATTTCTGTTAGGTATCAAACACTGCCTTAAGCATGATAATACCTTTAAAATTTTTCTAACAATTCTAGCCATCTAAAAATTAAATACACTTATCTGTATTTTAGTTATGAAGTTCTGAGAGATTAAGGGCTTGCTTAAGGTTACATAGTTAGTAACAGAATTGGATTTCAGTCTTTTAATTTCAAGCTTTTATCTCTATTACCCCAGTTATCAATAATGTTGGGTGCCTTGGATAACCACAGAATAGAATCCATGGAGAGAGGATTAAAAGCCAGACACCACTGAGAACCATTCTAAGTAGCTCTCAGCAGTTTTACAATCTTTTGTCGAATTACAAGGGCCAGTATTCAGACTAGAATATTGAACTTCTGCAGGAAATGTGTTCTTCTGATGTGTAGAGCTAGGAAGCAGCATCCTTTCCATCAGAGGAATGGGCTGACAGTCAGTCTAAGCACCTGGGATTTCCATACACTTTTGTCACATTTATTGGACTAATAGATTTGAAGAATGGTTTAAAGCAAAATTAGTGGTGCAAAAAAAATCTCTGCCTACAGTCACATGATTTGTCCCAATTATGCATTTTCTAATTAGGAAATAAAGGTGTCTATAATTTGCTCCAGATGAAATTTGTTCGTTCCTGTTCAATCCTACTTCAGCAGCTGGACTTCCAGGGCCACCAAAGAGAGTATATTGTTCTAAGGAAAGATATTTTCTTACACCGCACACAAGTCTCAAACAATCTAATCCTAAAGAATAGTTTTGCTAAAACTCATCTTCTTGTGACCTTAGCTTAGAGGTTGTTCAAGAGAAGGCCCAGTGAGTGCAGAACAGTAGGAAATGGTCAATTTTCCCTCACTTCAGGGCCGAGTCTGGAGAATCAAGTCTGTATTTGGACTTGATGTTGGAATACTCTGAACACGTAACTTTAATATAAACCTATGGCAAAGATTATGCATTTCATGTTCTTAAAAGAGATTATAAACCACATGTTTTGTTTTTATTAGAAGCATTCCTTGTTTCTGGAAGAGTTTGGAGGTACGTAAGGCCACAGTGGTTTTAAGAAGAGTTTAGGAAAAAGACAAAATCCACTAAAAGTAGGGAGAGAAGATCATGAGACAGCACTACACAAATTGTAGAGGCACCGAAACAGCATTTCTGCTTCTATTTCAGTGTGTAACTGTGAAGTGTCTGGGAAAACGCAATCCTGTAAATGAAATGTATGACATTTGCTTAACCAGGCAGGAGTGGCTTAAACTGAGCAAGATTAAAGTTTAAAGATTTTGTTTCATCTCATTATAATGAAGTGAAGAAAAGAAAAAGACTAGGGATAAGCTTTAATCTCTGATTATTAAGGGTATAGTTTTGCTCATATTATTTTGATGTACAGTAAAAGTAAAATTTAGCTAAATTTGTATTTGCTCATCAACTGATTGTTAGTTTGGATTTCCCAGATTTTATTTCATGAGCTCATTTTTCTTTTGCTTTCCATGGACCCTAGAATAGCTAACTAATCTTGCATGAATGATAGTAGGGTAAATTATATAACAAGTAAAGATGAAACACAGGTGAGACTAAACTAGCCCATGACCAGACATCGATCAAAATACTTTTGAAGAAAAAAAGCAAAAACAAATGTCATGGAAAGACTAAGAACGGACTGAAATCTACTAGGCACATCAGAATCACAAATGTGGTGATTTTCTTGTTAAAGTGGAATAGAACAATATTTGCTAGTGAATGAAATAGGTAAAATTTTCATCTCATGTTGATTTCCTATCACAATCTGTATGGAACTTTTCTCCCACCAAGATAAAACCCTTTACCAAAAAAATATAGAATAATCTCATTTAGTTTCATGTCTCCTATCCCTGCTTCCCTCTATCCTTTCATTCACAGAAACTCGTGCACTATTGTGTGGAGAAATTTGGTAAAAAAAAATTTAAAATAAAATTAGAGGTAACATTTTTAAAAGGGTCTGCAACATATATACTGCTAATACCCTTAATAGATTAAAAAAAACTTCTACAAAACAATAAAAGAACAAAAAAAAATCCCCCCAAAATGTACAAAAAACAAGAACAGATAACTCAAAAATAAAAAAATACTAAGTACCTTTAAATATGTGATAAAGTCAAGTTCAAAAGTGAGATGACATGTTTGCCTATTACATTGGCAAAGATAATTCCCGTTCTCAAGAGAGAAATTTGGCACTATAACTCTTAAAATTTGTATAGCATTCCATTTCCAGAAACTTATGCCAAGGGAATATTCATACATATATTCAAAGATTAAGCTGTCAGAATGTTCTTTGCATTATTTGAAATGACAAAAGATTAGTAGTAAGTTAAACATCCAATATACAATACTTGGCAAAAATTATCAAGCATCAGTATGACAGGATCTTATAAAGTCACTAAAAATGCCAGAGAAGATTATTCAATGATTTAAAAAAATCAATTCCATTTTATCAAGCAGAAAACTAGATTGCTAAATACTATAGTGAATAATCCCTGATTAAATAAAATACATAAGTATTTTCTAACGTTTCTATAATGAATATTGATTCCCTACTAGTAAGAAAAATAGGCTTACAATTAGGCAAAGTTTAGATGTAATACTATGTGAACAGAGCAGAAATTCAGTGTCTTCTCACTTTCCCTCCCAATATAAACACCAAAAACTTCACTTGCACTTGTTATAAAATTGTATTTCTGTATTTCACCTCTGTATTATTCTCTCTTCTCACTAATGATCTCTGTACATATATATAATACAAACTTGAAGTAAGCCTTTAGGGAAGGAGGGCCAGTTATTTTAACTTATCACTTAGAATAGCTTCTCACAAAAATAAGTACTAAATTAATTTTTTGCTTCTATGACGTAAATCACTAAACAAGGACAGGGAATGCTAAGCCCCTTAAAATTAATGTCCTCAAATTAACTTTTTCTCAAACAAGCTGCCTTCTGACCATAAAAACACCATCTGCCCTTCATCAGAAACCCTCAGAAATTTAATCGTCTTCACTGCAGACTTCCCACTCTCCCCCACGTACTTGGTTACCTCATCCACCCATGTCACTCTCAATGTCCCTTCCTGCCCATCCCCACTGCCACTGCCTTATTCTAAGCCCTCATCCCCTCAATTCTGGATCTTCCGGATTGTCTAATAGCTGCCCTTCCTGACTCTGGGATATGTCCATGTAAATCCAACCTCCTTGCTACTGTCAGTCTACTCTTTCATAAATATCCCTTTAACCAAGTCACTTCTTTGCTTTATAACCTTAAAGAGTATTTCCTCCAAATAAAAGCTAGCATCATACTAAACCACTGTTTGTTTCATGAGCTCTTTTTTTGTTTGTTTCACCACTGCCCACTTTAATTTCTAAATTCCCCAATATATGCCTTTCCTCTGGTCCAACTATATCGTATCCATACGTAAATGCACCATGTTCATTTATACTTCTGGGCTTTCTCTGAGGTGACTTGTTTCACGGGTAATACCTTTCTTCCTCCCGAGCCATTTCCCAAACCGTACCCATCTATCCAGCCTCAGCTTGTCACAGTTTCTGTACATCTTCTTTAATATCCCCTGTAGATCTCTTCCTTCTTCAAACGCTTTTAGTACCCGGAGTCTGGATCACAGAATTTAGTGTGTACGAGTCCTGACGTTACTTGGGCTTTGTTTCATGCTTGCTGCTTGCGCTTCTCCCCGTATTACACAATACCTCCTGGTAGCCTGTCTTACACCCAGTAGTTTTGCTCCGCCCACCCCTCCCCTAAATTGCCCCTCCCGCCAGCACTGGTAACCACTAGTTTGTCCTCTGTACAGTGAGTCTTGCTTGCCATTGGCTTTTGGAAACAAGGTAGCAACCTGCAATCTGGGGGCAGGTTGGAAGTGCAGAGCAAGCCCCACCAGAAGAAGGCCCCAGGCGGCTCCTTCGCCTGCCAGCAGCTTCTTTTGTGTCCTTCGCCAATAAAACGGTCCAGGTCAGGGCTCAGCAATATTTCCCATTAAAAAAGGAAAGAAAATTAGTGTATCATGTTTTTGCCAAACCAGCATCTGTTACCATGGAAACCTACAAGACTCTGAAGTTAGTAGCAGAAAACCCTGGGTCTGGATCCACTTTGCCTTCAGTGTCACCTGGTGTCATCACAGGGTCTGGATGTGTCTGGGCCACTGGGCCCTGGTTGTTGTTAGAAACGATTTGTGACTTTTATACTGGGATCTGGAAAAATCCGCATCACATTTGTTTAGGCTGAATGCTCCGCACGAGTGGTGCTAACACAGAACGTGCACGGGAAGAGGGCGCCAGGCGGGGAGGACAGCCCACCGCGGGAAGGGTGAGCAGCCGGGCCGCGCCCCACCCCGGAGGTTGAGGTGTGGGCGTTTTTCTCCCATCGCAGCGCGGGGGAGCAGGAAAGCAGGGTGCTGGGAGGGGGTTCCGGACCCGTTCGTTCTGCGGACAGCTGTGGGGCCGGGGCCTGAGCCGGGCAGTGAGCGCTCAGAGGTGGACAAACAGCTTCGCCCTCACCCGAGTGAATGGGAGGCGGCGTTTGAAAGGAGTGGCAAGAATGTAGGTGGATCTGTGCCGGGAAGGACAGGCCACGCGCAGGCGCCCCAGGACGGATGTGGACGTGAAGCAGGCCGCTGAATGCAATGGAGCAGAGCCAGCGGGGGGCGGGGGTAGGGGGGAGAGGGAGCCGGCAAAGGAGATGGGCTGTCACCGGGAATGGTCACCTTGCCACACACCTGCGTGACCCTGAGCCGGGGGCCCGCCCCTCCCACCTCCGAGACTTACAAGAAGGAGAAACAAGAGCCCAACGAGCTTCCGGCCGTGGCACAAGCTCCGCGCCTGGCAGGGCTCATGGCTTAGCCCTGGCACCTTCCTTCGCAGAACGCAGGCGGGCCCCGAAGTGCCCTCCGGCTCCAAGATCCGGTGCATCCGTACACAATGCTGGTTCTTCACTCTGCACACGTATCACACAAAACAGTTTAAACAGCAGCATGCACTGACACTCTTAAAGAAAGCAAGACGAAAGTGGAGAGTGAAAACGCTGTTTACTTCCAGAGACCGTTGTGGTAAGTCACAGACAGAGGATGACACGCATCTGAAAGCCGCAGCCCAGGAGCAGCCAGGATGTGAAGGGAACTTGGGACTGGGCTTCGCTGGGCCACTCGGTCACCTGGGACTTCAGCAAGTCCCTGCGCCCTGCTGGGCTGCAGCTTCCGCCCTGGGATCGTTTTCACACTTTTAGACTCTAGCCATGGAACAATTTTTATTATGAAGAAAATTCCAAGCATGGTTTCTACTAAATGCACATCACTTCCACACTATGTCAAAAAATCCCGAGTCAAAGCATGGTAAAGTGGAGGCGTCTGTATGCTCTGTTCTGTTTCGGCTGCTCTCAGTACGGTTTCTTAATCCCTCTTTATCCCCTCGTCTTATTACTGCTGCTATTCCCTCCTCTAAGCTTTCTTCCAGGGAGAGTCTATCCACTTCCACAGATGAGGCCCCAGATTGTACCTCCACCCCTTCTAATGGCTTTCCAACAACTCGATGTTCCCAGGGCGCTCCGCACACGCACCTCTGCCCTCCAGGTGTCTACCCGCTCTCACACTCCCTCTAACCCTCGACCCCAGTCTCTCCCCATCGCTCGTCCACAGTCTCGCCATCTCTCTTCTGGGTCTGTCAGTACCTTTCCTGCTGGTCTTCCCACCCCTAGCTCCTCCCTGCCCTAAATCCATCCTCCACACTACTGCCAGGATGATTTTTCAAAAGAAAAATTTGATGATCGTTACACCTCTGCTCAAAGTCTTTCAATGGCTAACCATGGCCTAGAAGATCAAATCCAACTTCCAGCTTAACGTACAAGGAATTTCTCATCTCATCTCAACCCACCGACATCTCTGGCCTCATTCTTGATGACGCCCTTTTCAAAGTCTCAGCTTCAAGGAATTCTCACTGCCCCAGAACTGCCCAGGCTTCACCCGCATTCGAGGTGCCCCTATACTAATCACACTGCATTAACTACCCATCAGTCTCCACCTCCAAATTCTTACCTTCTCGTCGACAGAGAGCGTTGTGTTACTCACACTTGTACCTCCCAGGTCTGTAATAGCATCCTCTGTGTGGCAATCCCTCCGTGAACGTTAATTAAACGAAGGGGAAAAAATCAATTATTTGTTTCTGAGCCTTGAAAGAAGAGGAAAGTGGTATCTTGGAAAAGGACCTTGAACAGAAAAGGTTTCATCCCTGTCTCAGTAAACTCTAACTTATATTTCCATTAAGACACCAACACAAGTAATAACACTTTATTATTCCTATACAAGGCAGCTAGCGATTTGACCATATGTAGCCTAGAAATGTTCAAGGTCCCACTGTCCCTGCCAGACTTTGTTCCGTATTTTCCCTGATTAACATAAAGTAAACTTCTCCAGAGCATAATCACTTAGATGCTCTAAAAACAGTGTCTGATTTTTTTCAGTCCACTAAGATATTATTTAGAACTTTTCCATTGCTGAGTATTTCTCAGCCCCTGAGAAACACAGTGCCGCTTCCAAAAGGCACTGACATTCTCAGGATTTGCCTGTGAGCTGGGACAACTTGGTTATGTACAATCGACCAAGAACAGCTTGGGCTTTAAATTTTCCATCACTGGCGGAATTTCCTCTGTTCAAGTTGACCCCAAAGTTTAATTTAGATTGTGCAGAAAGAACGTGTTGATCGACTGGCCATTCCATCAGGTGCGACTCACCAGGTGACATCAGCTAAATCTGCAGCTGTCCGGGGCAGAAGGTGAACTGGACTGATCTTATTAAACAGGAAGAACAACTAGAATGTGAAATCAGATCAAAGGTGCTTCTGAGGGAAGACAGGAACACAAATCCTGCAAATGAATATTTCAGCACAGCACGGATGGTCATTTAATTCGAAGACTCTGGTTTGCCAGAGAAAGTCAGCGAGCGGAACACGTAGCTGATCAATCTTAATGCGAGTCTAATGGCTAAAGCGATCCTGAGGGGTGTCATGTGCAGACCGAGAAAACAAGCACAATGACACAGCGGTTCTCAAAAGGCCTGCAGACAACTGCAACTGGATAAAGAAGGAAAAGGGAAAAGAAAATCCAGTTGAAAGAGCTGATCTAAAAATTAGGTTTAGAAAGTGTATTTTTTCAGTGAAAAGGGCCCATCCTATTATAAATCCTGACAAGCTCAACTACTTTAAAAGCAGGTGATAAGGCAGCTTGGCAGGATGGGAGTGGGCAGGACACGGGGGGCTGTCCGGCACCGTGGTGCTGAGGGGAGGACTGAGCGCGGCCCAGAGCTCGGTGGGGCACCCAGGAGGTCACAGACGCCCAAAAGCCAAGTGTTCAAATACCCGGCAGGTCAAAACCCCAAGCAGACAAGTACGGAGGGTTACGAAGAGTGGCTGGGGTGAGGGAGAGAACGCCGGCCTTGGAGGGCTAGCACAGCAGCTGGTAGAGAAGGAGGTAGGTGTCGGAGGGTTTCTTCTTTCCTAGCAGGTGCCAGCGATGCAGCGGGTGAGGGGCAGCCCAGCCCCACTTCAGGAGGAAGAAGCCAGGGCAGGGCAGGGAGGAGACCGAGAATTTGGGAACTGAGACACACCCGGGAGCGCTAATAACTTCTCGGATATCCAAGCCAGTTTGGGGATTTCAATCAATCAAAAGCACCTTTTGATCGATGACTCCCCAAACTATGTCCTCAGCCCTGCACAGCTCCCTGAGTTTCAGACTCACCTACCCACCGGCACCTTGACAGCCCCGCCGGGAACGTCTCAGCCTCCTCTAGACCATGATGTATCGGAACAGAACGCTCTGTTCTCCGCCCTACCCGACCCGCTGCGGCCCCAGTCTTCCTGGCCCCGTAAATCACATCACCGTCTGCCCAGCTGCTGAGCGAGGAGCCCTGCTCGCTGCTCTCTTCCTGTCACCTATTCCCACTCCAGCCCGCCAGCACGTGCCGCCAGCGCCGCCTCCGAGTGCATCCCCAGCCCTCCCACTGCTCTCCGCTCCCCATCGCTGTCGCCCGGTCCAGGCCGCCGCTCCCCTGGCCTCCGAACCATCTCCCTGCTTCCACCTCTGCCCCCAAATCATTCTTCCACGGCAAACCCAGCCAGACCGATACTTCACGAGTGCGGATGAGGCCACGTTCCTCTCCTGCCTCACCCCACCAGTAACTTTCCTTTATCCCGACCATCACATCCACTAGGCCTGTCGCACCCCCCAAGTCCCAGTCTTAATGCTTGCGGTGCCCTCTTTCTGGAATGTTCTCTCTAGACCAAAAGTTTCCAAGACATGTCCCCAGCCGGCAGCAATCGCCCCTCCTGGGAACTTGTCAGCAACGCAGCACGTGCTGGGGTCCCATCCCAGACCTACGGAGTCAGAAACCCAGCAACCTTGAGCCACAGCCCCAGGCGAGACAGCTGCTCCAGGCCAACACGGGGGGCCTGGTCCTCGGGTTCATTCAGATGCCCCCCCCTCGGAGAATCACATCACCTCTCCCTCCCTCCCTCCCGCTCATGCTGTTTCATTTCATTCAGAGCACTGGCGTTACTGCGAAACTGTTCTAACTGTTTTACATGTTCGTGTCTGGTCCCCCATCTCCCTACCTCCCACCTAGAATACAGGCTCCAGGAACACAGGGACTCTGTTCTCTGTCGTGCCCTGTGTACCTAGAGGGACTTGGTAACTCCACAAGCACAGATGGAATGCGTGCAATCCAGGGGGAGGGCCCTAAGCCACAAGATGCGCATGGTCACACTCTCCTCCCTGAGACAGCCGGCCCCGGAATGACCTGGAGGGTAAAACACGGGGCTCCAGGTCCACCCCAGAGCTCCTGAGCAGTAGGCCCGGGGTTGCTCCCCTGACAGCCCCCAAGTGAGGCCGACCCTGCTGACCCGGGACCAGGTCGAACATCACAGCTCTAGCTGAAACCATCACAGGGGTGCTGAGAGTACTCGGCGGCACAGACCCCCAGGGATTCCTCCTTACCTCACGGCATGCGTCTGCTTTCCAGATCTCACAGTCCCCCGGCCCCGTCCTGACCGGGCCAGACAGGCAGCCTGGGGCAAGACCCGCAGGAAACTCAGGAGGGGCTGCAGCGTGATGAGGGTGACCCACCCGGCATGGCTGGTCCCTGAGGCAGAAGGAGTGGACGTCACCTGGGGAAAGAGGAATTCTACTGAAGAACTGAGCTGGGGTTCGGCTGAAAGGAACTTTCCGGTCCAGTTCAGAGGTTTGGTTGGTAAGGAAAGGGGAGGCTTGGGAAAGCTGTAAGCATCAGATCTGGGTTTTGAAAGATCATTTCAAGGAATAATATGGGCCACGGATCGCAAGGAGGAGAAAGCAAACGCAAACTTTTAGAGCAGTCTCTGCATAGGAAATATTCAAACATAGGACATCTGTTTGGGAAGTCTGGGTTTTATTCACCAAATTTGTTTAAAGCTGTGTGAGCACGCACTGCATTTTAATCTGATGAAACAAAGGATGTAGATCAACTCAATACTGGTTTCCTTTCTGCTGGAAAATGTCCTTAAGAACCCAGTGATGTCTGTCGGAGCCCAGGGGCAGGTCACAGATGTGCAAGCACATCTCCTGAAATGGGCTCATCTCAAAAGATTGGCTTTGTTTATTTAAGGCTTTCAGCACCAGCAAGTATTCACTGAAAGAGGCCACAGGAAACAGGAGAGGCAAACTCTCCGCCCCACCCGACCTGCTGCGGCCCCAGTCTTCCTGGCCCTGTAAATCACATCACCGTCTGCCCAGCTGCTGAGCGAGGAGCAGGGATCGGGATTTTGACTCTTTGCAAAATGTAGAAAATTCATTGTAGGGTGGAAAGAAAATCATACAACAAATGTCATCCACAAAGGCCTGAACGATGCAAAAATACAGGGAAAAAAAGGGTAATGGAGGAAGAGGTAAAGGGTAAAGGAGAGGTGGAAAGAGTGATTGTGTGTCTTCTTAAAAACACAGACACTTTCATTATAAATAAAACCATAAATAGGTGTATGCAATTTTTAATTGTTTGTATTAATTCTGGCAGTCCTGCAAGTTCTTCTTGTTTCATTGACATGGTTAGAAGTCTTCACACACTGCATCCCATTGCTTTCGTCCTAGGTGAGCCAAGGACCCGCGGGAGAGGGTAGCCCAGGTCTTGGGCTGAGCGCGGGCCCCGTCGGTGGGCACTGGCGCTTCACCCGGTGTGGAGAGAGAGGTCCAGCTTGCAGCACCGCTGGGCGTTTTCATGGGATCACATGCTCACACATCACTTTTCATGATGGCATAGCACTTAACAAGTCCCATGTTATTTGCTGACCTAGAACGGTGAGCTTTCTTAGGGCAGGGATGGGAGCCTTGATTTCTGTGTCCCCAGGTACAGTACACAGTAGGCACCCAACAAATACCTGATGAACAGGTAAAGGAATTTTTCTGACAGTGTCTCAGATACATCATTGCAAACCGAACTTAAAAATCATTGTTCAGGGACTTCCCTGGCAGTCCAGTGGTTAAGACTCTGCGTTTCCACTGCAAGAGGAATCCTGGTCGGGGAAATAAGATCACCCATACCGCGAGGCATCGCCAAAAAATTTTTAAAGTAAAAAAAAATTTATTTTTTTAATTCATAAATAAAATGAAATTTTAAAAAATCATTGTTCAGACCTGTCAGTGGCTGCTCAGGGATTCCACATGAATCAGGTATCGATCAATCTGTTTTATATATTTATAAATGTTTTATTAAAAGGTCCAGGTTTATATGTGACAAATATGCAGGCAGAAAATAAAGTATAGCTTTTTAAAAGATATTATTCCGTTCTATCTTGACACTAAACAAAAAGGCTTTTAAAATGAACATTCTTATTATCTTGAAGTTCCTTTGAACATTTTTTTAGTGACAGTCTCATTTATGTGTCAACTGATTCAACCTCTTCCTGACGTTGTCATTAAAACCAATTTCAATTCTCCCTTTCTTTCTCTACAGACAGAATATATACTTAAAAACTTAAATAGATATCATCATTAAGGCAGGTTTATTTTGAATCTATAAGATATGACCAATCTACCTCTCTCCAACATCACAGTAAGTACAGATCATATGTTATGTTTTCTAACCATACACTGAAGAGATATATAAATGGAAAACACCATTTATATATCAGGTCTGCCTTTATCAATTCATTTCTATTCATTGTTATTCATTAGAAACCTAGGTTTTCATGAAACTTAAAACAGAAATTCCAAAGGTTAGCTCTTCTCTTCCCTACTCAGATAGACAGAAAGGATGCCTCTAGACTAGAGACAAACTTTAAAGCCCTTTCTAATAAGCCAGGCACTGTATAACAAAAACCTAACCCTTAGAGGCTCAATATCAAGGTGATATTGATGAAAGAGCATAGACAAAGCACTACGCAAATGTAAATCCCAGGAAAACCTAATTCTCCTGGGCTGTTCCCTGGAGTGTTTTTCTTGCTGGTTTACATGGCTGCCTTCCTGTCCTAAATGTTACCTGCAGAGGGTTCTGCCCTGACCCCCAGTCCAAGCTGGACGCCCCCTTATTTGATCCTCTGCACTGTTCGGGTCACTCTGGGAGATTTTACTTGTTCATCAGTTGCTAGCTGGCGAGCTAGCTTCCCCACTGGAATGTCAGCAGGACCCACGAGACTGCCAGTTCCTGAAAGAACACTTGCAGCTCTGAAGCCTTCCCATAAATATTTGCTGAATGACTGAATATACCCACCAAACAGCTGATGCTGAAGAGGTTTTTATCTCAAGACTCCCTGGGCTTATTGACTATTCAATAAATATTTACTGAGTGTCTAATCTCCAAGAACCATTCTAGGCTCTAAAGACACGTTAGTAAACAGAATAGAAAAGCAGGGCTACCCTGGTAGCGCAGTGGTTGAGACTCCGCCTGCCGATGCAGGGGACGCGGGTTTGTGCCCCGGTCCGGGAGGATCCCACATGCCGCGGAGCGGCTGGGCCCGTGAGCCATGGCCGCTGAGCCTGCGCGTCCGGAGCCTGTGCTCCGCAACGGGAGAGGCCACAACAGTGAGAGGCCCGCGTACCACCAAAAAAAGAAAAAAATAAAATAGAAAAGCAAAATCCCTTCTCTCACGGAACTTGTATTTTGGTGCAGAGAGACAGACAATAAATTAACACAGTAAGTAAATAAAGTATGTTAGAACATAAGTGCTTGGGAAGAAAAAGAGCAGAGTGAGGGCGGTCGGGTGCCGAGATGGAGAGTGAGTGTCCCGGTCAGATGTTACAGGCTTAGTTCATGTCTTGCTTTCAACTCACCAAACAATCTTTAAACGTATCTCATTTGAATCTCGCCATAACTCTGTATGCATCTTCACAAAGTTTCGAAGAATAGTACTGAGTGTCAGGAGCCCTCCGGTGTGGGCTTCCTTTTGCCTTTAACCACTTGTATGAATTCGGTGGAAAAACCCTTCTGGGCCTCAGTTTCTTCATTTGTAAAATGAAGGGGTTAAACAAAATTATAAAATCCTTTCAGGCCTGGAAATATTTTAATGACAATGTGGAACTTTACAGAAAGTTAAGGAACACCTGTCTTTTGGCCTGGAGAAAAGGCTTCCCTCGAGACCCCACCCCACGTGACTTGGACGGATTCACGGACACAGCCCTTGTTTCCCTATGGCAACACCAGACTCTGCACATCCCCATCTCTGCCTCGTAAATGATTAGTTGAACGTTTGTCCTCCCTGATCAATCGGAACTGAAAACTTGTTATCCACAGTTTGGTTCAGACCCTCTCCCCTGAACTCTGGCTTATCCTCAGCTGGAGCAGCAGGCAGACCCCATGAGAATCGGCTGGGCTCCGGAGAAGCCCTTCTCTGATCTCCCAGCCAACCAGGCCACCCTTTATCCCACTTTTCCCACCACTGGCTCTTTCTAGCCTTGTTTACTTCTCCTTAGGAAAGAAAAATCCTTTCTGCCTAAACCTTGAGACACCTGCAAACTCATGCTCAGAGCATTCTCGATACTGCAACAGGCCCCTCCCCTACTACAAAAGCCCCTCCCCTCCTGCAACAAGCCCCGCCCCTACTGCAACAGGCCCCTCCCCCACTGCAACAGCCCCCTCCCCCTACTGCAGCAGGCCCCCTCCCCCTACTGCAACAGCCCCCTCCCCCCACCCCAAGTAAATGGGAACTAGTGTCCCATCTGCTACCAATATCAAAGGGGCTGTTCCCATTGCAAGACGCAGAGCACTGCACCCTAAAGTCCTCCTCACCAGATTCGCTCTCTAAATCTCACCTTCCAGGTCTCTCATCACCCCCACAAACGTTCATTCCTCTGCCTACTGCTTTCTTATGAAAATCGATACCTGCCCTTTATAAAGTCAGGCCCATGTTCCGCCTGAGCTTCTCCATGTGCATCTCCACTCCTTACCCCATCAACTGAACTGAGACTCAGTTCTGGAAAGGGTCCTGGGAGCCAAACAACAAAACCCTGAAGCTTCCAAGAAGGTAGAGACGGAGGGGAGTGGTGAGCACCGGGTTATGTGCAGGTGCAGCTGGTACAAGTTCAACTACACACCTGGGTGTAGGGGCATCGAAACGGTGCCAGAGAAGGGCTGCCTGCTCGCCCAACGAACATAGACCCCCCCAGACCTTCTCACAGCCTAAGCCCCTCCACTGTGGTTCTACTGTTTGAAGACACGTCGTTCGGTCAGCATCCTCTATAAACGTGAGACAGTTCCATCAGATGCTCACTGAAGAAAGAAAAGCCCACAGGGTTGGCCTCCCTGAGAGATAGATAGCATGAGTCCCCTACATGGCCCTTCTTCAGGGACTTTCAAGGACAATTTTGTCGTCATGAGACTTCGGCTAACTTTATGTTCAGATTTTAGAACCTAGCCCCAAAGGAAGAAGATAATGACATCTATGTAAATAAACTGAAGTTTATGTTTGTCTATCACTACAAGACACAAAAACAGCCAGATGGGTTTTGGGGATTTGTGGGTATTTTTCAACTAAATTCGGAGAGTTCCGAATTGGGGCAGAGGCATCTCAGAGAGGTCATTACCCCGCAAAGCAGCAGAAGTCAGAACTATTAGGAGAAACATGGCATATGGACTAAAAAGCTACAGCCAAGACACGCCGCAGTGGCTTTCAATACAAAGCTCAAAGTCAAAAGTCTCAAGAGCTGGTGATCTGAGCCGCAGGTGTTAGTTTGCTCTCCGTAGTGATCACACAGCAACGTGCTCCATTGCCTTGGAGCAGAGGCATCTGTCTGTGTGCAGACGGCACATGATCTCCCAGCAACCCAGCCAGGAGAGCTGGCGTGGCAGCATCACACCAGGATCACACGGGTATTGCTGAAAACCTGAAAATGAGCATTTGCATTGAATTTCACAGCTCATAAAGCATCACAAGCTCCATTAACTCCATGCAGGCAGAAATTTTTGTCTATTTTTTTCAATATTATAATCCCCAGTGCCTAGAACAGAAACCAACATAAGAGGAGATGCTCCATAAATGTGTTCAGTGAATTCTCACCACAGTCCTCTGACACAGTGTCCCTATTCTAAAGTTAAGAACATGGAAGTCTGGGATTTGATGCCACTTGTCTATGGTGATTGCAGTAGATAGGGACAAGTGTGGAGGGATGTTAGTGTGTCACTTGGGTCATGTGAAATTCAAGCTACTTTAGACACCTCCAGCTGGAGATGCCAACCTCTCTTGTATCCGGAAGGGGTTTTTCTCTCCCACCAATTCCTAAAATACTTTTTAATACCATTTCCCCACTTCCGGCTATTAACACGTACTGCCTGGTTTTATGATGATCTCTGTGTGGGTCTTATTCTGCTAACTACTGTGTAAACTTGGCAATAGGATTAATAGTGTGAAATTCTTTTTGTTACCCTTATAGGACCGACCTAACATAAAGGCTATCACAGGTGTCAGGTGCTGAATCCGGGCAACTTACCCAAGATTCCTCTAGCAATGGCTGTCAATATGCCCACAAACCCATTTCTTTTTCTTACTGGATACACAGCACATATACTTCCTAAACTCCTTTGAAGTTAGATGTGACAATGTGACTGAGCTCTGGATAGAATATGGGTAAGAGACACTCAAGTCCCCCGGGCTGGCCCATAAAAGTCCTGCTTAGTCCTCTACACTCTCCCTTATCTTCCCCTGCCAGATTCAGGGAATTCAGGGTGAACCTCAAGGCCTGAAACGATGGCAGAGCCTGAAAGAGCACAGCCTCACCATGTACATACCTGACCCTCCCTGGACTACGGTGTGAACAAAAAATAAATCTTGCGTTGTTGAGCCAGTGAGATTTGGGGATTGTTTGTTACAGCAGCTAGCATCTCCTGCCTCATACGGTTACCAGACTAGTCAGTACCAGATCTGGGTGCTTATTTTGTGATTCCTGGGCCAGTGCCCTTTCCTATCAGTTATCATGACAGCTTTGAATTTTTTTATTGGAGTATAGTTGAGTTACAATGCTGTGTTAACTTCTGCTGTATAGCAAAGTGACTCAGTTATATATATATAGTTATATATATAGTTATATATATATATATGAACACAAATATATACACATATATATGTGTGTATATATATATATACACATATGTGTATATATATATTCTTTTTTATATTCTTTTCCATTATGGTTTATCCCAGTACATTGAATATAGTTCCCTATGCTATACAGTAGGACCTTGTTGTTTACCCATCCTATATGTAATAGTTTGCATCTGCTAATCCCAAACTCCCAGTCCATCCCTCTCCCTCCTGTCCTCTATGTCTGTGAGTCTGTTTCTGTTTTGTAAATAGGTTCATTTGTGTCATTTTTTAGATTCCACATATAAGTGATATCATGTGGTATTTGTATTTCTCTGACTGACTTACTTCACTTAGTATGATAATCTCTTGGTCCATCCATGTTGCTACAAATGGCATTATTTCATTCTCTTTTATGGCTAATATTCCATGGTACCACATCTTCTTTATCCATTCATCTATGACCGCTTTGAATTTAAATGAAGACACCATTGATAGCATACGTGATTGGAGCAGGAAGGACTTAAGTTAGGGGCTGGACTCCTCAGGTACACATGCAGGTCTTCTTATAACAGCCTTTTTAATCACACTGGATGATAAACCCCTTGATGTGGGATTCTTCCATCTTTCTCCTTGTGTCCCAGCTCTAGCAAGATCCACGAGAGCAGGGGCTTTGTTTCCTCATCTCCAGCATGTAGATCAGTGCCTAGTAGGTACACAGTAAATATATTTGGGGGGGGTCCCTGGTGGTCTAGCAGTTAGGATTTGGCACTTTCATTGCCATGGCCCGGGTTCAATCCCTGGCTGGGGAACTAGATATATTTTTTTTTGAGTGAATAAATTTATAGATGAATGAATTTGCTCATTAGCCTTCAGCACTCTGGCTCCGTGTTGAAATGGCCTGATTCTAACAATTTCTGCCCTTTTGGTTTCACTCCATGATGTTGTTATTCCAGAACAAATTAAACAACTATGTCACAAGCTATGGCTCTGTTAGACAACTGGAGTCCACCACCCCGTTTCAACACATTTCCGAGCTTTGAAACTGTCATCGCCAAAAGATGCTGACAATTCCAGGGGGAGGGAAAACGGAAATGAACAGGTCCTCGTTATGTACAGCATGTGAGACTGTCTGTGAAGCTCTACACGCTGTAAACTGAACTCATCTTGACGAAGCCATAAAGGGGACTGTTGCCCAAAACCCCCAACACCGATGCATGGTCAAGAGAGGAATTGTTGCCCAAAACCCCCAACACCGATGCATGGTCAAGACAGGAAT
>NW_021703770.1:73364832-73419166 GCF_005190385.1 Monodon monoceros | reverse complement strand
ATTGTTGCCCAAAACCCCCAACACCGATGCATGGTCAAGACAGGAATACATACTCCGCATTAGGCGGATGTTTCCACCACTTGGGGACTGCTGTTTTATCTCTGCCCACACCCAGGAGAACTTCTCCTGAATGACAAATGATTCTCTATCACAGGATGTTAAAATAAAATTCTCATGTGGTGTTCTGAGACAGATACCAGAAATTAAAGTATCAAATAGTCTGAGGGGAAGCAGCAGTTCCACAAAGCTCGTTGTTCTTTTGCTCCTGTTTTAGCAGCGCTTTGAGTCTAGATGTTTCATGATAAGCTACTGAATACTGTCCAGATCCCCAAGTCCTTACACGAACATTGGTGTCTCTCAGGAGGGCCTGTCTGTGCTCTGGGAACTCCCCGGGAAGGGACTGAATACACACAGCATGTTCCTAGTTCTGTCAAGACCTCAGTGTTAAACAAATGTGGTCCTGATGTCCTTATCTGTCAGACCGCAGATGTTGGAAGAGGCAGAGAAGAGGGTGGTCAGGAGATAGAAACATTCTCCCCCAGGTGTGTGAAGTGCTCCAAAGTCCCTCATAAATTCTGCTGATACCTGACAGTATCACTAGGGTCTAGCAAACACCCACATCTTAGGCTCAACAATTCTTCACCCAGGATCCTAGACTTACATAAGCATACAAGTGTGGACAATGTTCTTCAAGTATTAAGACAGGAAAAGATGGAGACAACCTAAACATCAGTTGTCATGGAAATGGCTAAATAAATGATGGTGTGCCCACATTAGGCCATCTCACGCAGCCATGAGTATCTACAATATTGAGATTTTATTTTAATCATGTTGAATATCTTGTGGGAGAAAAATTCTGGTGTAGGTATATGTGTCTGGAGAGACACAAAGGAGTTCACTGTGACTTCCTGCAGGGAGTGAAAGGCTGGAAATGAAATTAAAATAGAAAACTTTTATCCCTTACTTTAATTACACTATATCGTCTGAGTTTTTTACATAGGCATGTATCATTTATCATTAAATTAAAATAAAAATGTAAAACTATGTAGGTGGTAGAGGTTAAAAATCCGTAAGTGTAGATAGATGATAGATAGATAGATAATAGATGATTGATAGATAGATAGATAGATATAGATAGATAGATAGATAGATTACTTTATATTCATTCCTAAGACAAACCTACTGAAAGTTGGCAGTTCAGGATTTGACTGTCATGACAAGGACACAAAGAAAATTGTTCTCTTAAGATTAAAAGGAAAAAGCTACTGGTTCCAACTCATCTGGGGTAAAATGACTTCATATACCCTGGTGGAAGCCTTCTCCAATGTCAATTTCACCCACAGTTTCTCTCGCCTCTCTTCTGTGCTCATTGGTTAACAACGTACAAGCCATATGATGCCTTCTATCAGCAGAAAAATTTTGCCAACCCTGGATGTCAAGAACTGCCTCAAACAAAGTTTCAGCCTCAACTCATTTCGCCCTGCCCTCAAAGCCTGAGGCTGGGAGCTCCGAGGTTTCCAGACATACTGACGAATACTAAAGGGGATAAATAGTCTCTAGTCACAAAATTCTGCCCTTTGTTCAAAACTGAGTGTGAACTGGGAAACTTAAGGTTGGAACCTCGGGCTAAACCTTTCATCACAACAGCAGAACTTTGTTCTCACCTTGTCTGGTCTCCCCCTCAGAGATTCAATTCCCACCCGCTCTCCACAGACCAGGAAGACAGCTCCTGGTCTCACCTGGACTCTTCTCTTTTTAGAAATGAAAGCAGGACAGAATCTTGACAAAGCTATAGATAATACATAAAGATACATAAAGATATAAAGTGAAAAGCACCTGCAAAATTCCCCACACGTACAAATAAGCACTGTTATCTTTTGATGTATTGATATATCCTGTTGCATATTTCCTATGTGTGTATATACACATGTGGGTATGTAAATATAATATACATAAATAAAAGACTTTTTAAAATTATTGTGCTATTTGCTAGCCTGTCTTCTTTTAAATAAAGCTGTATCCCAGACATCTTTCATCTTTATTGGTCCGTAAATATAAATTTACACCATCACTTTTAACAGTCACATAGCATTTCCTTGTATAGATCAATTATTATTTATTTAACCAATCCTCTATTGATTTACATTTAGGATGTTTCCTATTTGTCTCTGTGATCTGTTGATTCTAAAATCTGATCAAACACTGTCACCATCTGTGTAGTCTCAGATTAGAATAAAGGGCATCACCTCACCATCACCTCCTCTGTGCCCTTTGGACCATGGTGGGTTTGCTGGAGAGAGAATTAGAAAGTGACCAAGTTGATGAGACTTTAGAAATTCCAACTTATTACAAGAAGACTTGAATGAGGAAATGCAGGACTTAGCAAAATAGAGCACAAGTTTAAACGCAGTAGGGTTTGCAAATTTATCGTTGTAACACCATTATATTCTAAAGTACAATTTATAAAAAGGACTAAACTTGGCTATCACTTCAAATACTGGGATGCATCCATCTATGTCATTTTCCTTCTTTCCCTCTCAAAAACACTGTTTCGGGTCTTCACTTACCTGAAAGCGTTGCTGTTTCTTGAAGGGTCACTGACGTCACCTCATCACTCCTTGTCGTTCTCAAGTAAAAATATTTCAGGTGGATCCACAAGAGTTATCAGTCTTCACATGTATTCCACAGCATTGGTGAGCAGCATACACGCTACTGAAATGTCACCCGCTACCTGTTCAGTTAAAACCGTAAGCACCTTAGCAGAATTATCTTAGTATTTCCTTTAGCTTACAATTCCTTTCGGAGGTTGGAAGTCGTATTGGCGTCTCGGGGCTGCCGGAACTAAGTACCTCAGGCTGGGTGGTTGAAACAGCAGGTGTTTATCTTCTCACACGTCTGAAGGCTAGAAGCCAGAGGTGAAGAGCGGGCAGGCTTGGCTTCTTCCGAGGCCTCTCCCTTGGGCTTGAACACAGCCATCTTCTCCCTGGGTGCCCACGTGGTCTTCCCTCTGTGTGTATCTCTGTGTCCTAGTTCCTCCCCTTATAAGGACACCAGTCCCAATGGACTAGGGTCCACCCTCATGACCTCATTTTAACTTAACTACCTCTTTAAGGATCCTATCTTCAAATACAGCCACATTCTGAGGTACTGGGGATTAGAGATTCAACATGGATTTGGGGGATGGGGGGGCACAATTCAGCCATCATAACAGATGAGATATAGTTCATGAGCAATGGGGTTAAAACTCAAAAGTTGAGGGTCTGGTCCCAGCTCAGACACGTACTATGATGTCACCCTGGACGAGTCCCTTAGCCTCCCCGGGTTTTGGCTTCCTTGGGGGGTGGTGGCAAAGCCCCTCACCAGTGGAGGGAGCCGGGCTGTCCTGAGGCCCCCATTACCTGCCCCAGAGGAGCAACTAGGGCACAGACCCCTTCACAAGACACGTTCTAGGGCTTGCCCACCTGGTCACCTTGAGAATCTGGCTGGGCAGCCCTCTCGGGAGCAGACCCTGTTGGCTGGGCTCAGAGAGCCTGGTGTATAGAAACCAGGAGAGGTCCTGGGACACGTAGAGGTCTGTCCCTGCTGGGCACACTCGCCTTGCGAGTCAAAGTGGCCACGAGAAGGACCTGTAGGGTGTTAAAAGTCAGAACAGAGGACCATTCCAGGAGCCTGCTGGAATGGTCCTCAGCTCTGACTGCTGCACTCGTACTCATTATATGGCCATGCTAAGGGCATAGAGATTAAGTCCTCTAGTTAGAAAATCGCCAATGAACAGCACACGGTGAGCAAATTCTGTATCTGCCCACCTTTCCTATCACAGGAAATTTAAGTCAATTAAAATAAAATAAAATTTAAAAGTCAGTTCCTCAGTCACAACTCACCCCATTTCAAGTGCTCAGTGACAACATGTGGCCACTGGCTACCATACCGGACAGTGTACATGTGGAACATTTCCATCAGTGCAGAAAATTCTACTGGGCAGAACTGCTATAGCCTATACAAAAAGTTCAACTGTTAGTTTCTAATTTTTCTATTCCATGACTCTGAACATGAGCACTGAATACATATTTCCTCAAGAAACATCTCTGGCATTCATGTTTTAAGTTACTGCACATGTAATATTAACATTAACAATACTAATAGTCTGTACTATATTACTTAGATGTACTTCACATATGTAATTCATTTAATTATTACAAGGACTCTATAATGTTAGTACTATTACTGTCCCAATTTTACAGATAAGTGAATTGATGCACAGAGAGGTTAATCTCTCCACCAAAGGTCACACAGCTATTAAGAGACAGAGTTGGTTTGAAACCCAGGATGTTTCTGAGGCTCTTACTGTGCAAGATGACATAAGTTGACCAACAGCTGGTCAACCTCGCCATGCCTCAGTTTGTTTAGTTAACTGTCACCTTCAGAGTCCTTCACTACCTCCTAAAAATATATACTAACTGAAGCTGGAAATGCCTCAGAACTTGGTTAGACTCTGAACCATAGTTGAGGGCTTATACGAGGAGCCACACGGCTCTAATTAGATTGTGACTGCGTTGGACTACATAGCTTCACGAAATTTACCACCTACACTTCGAGTCGTCATAAACAGTTACAAGACATGGTAGACCCTCAAGACTCAGGGATTCCGGTTGTGCAAATTCACCTTCTTGCTAACATTTATTTGTCTCTCCAACATCAGTGCTCCCAGCGCCTTCACGGTGGTTGGCAGACCCACCCAGAGAGGTGAAGAATGTGTCACCGCCAGTACAGGTACCCAGCTGAGGATGACCGAGGTGACACTGCCTTCCTATTTCAGCTCTCACACTGTGAGAAGTGTCCTTTCCACACTCTGTCTGGTACCATATTTACAAATTTTTGTGTTTCTTGTTGGTGATTTCACTGTTTCAAATGGTCCCCCAAGTGTCCTGCTAAAGTGCTATCTCGTGTTACTAAGTGCAGGACAGCTGTGACGGCTTTAACAATATATAACGAGGTATCTTTAAACTGTTGCCTACTGAGTATGAAACATCCAGGTGGCCTTGCTGGCCTCTGTCCAGAAGTGACTTCTTTCTCTCAGTAACATTTTATACACATACCCTTCTGGTAGTTACCAAACACTTTCATATATACTTAATGTATATGTGTGATCTCCTTACTGGTAGATTGCAAACTTGATGACAGGAGGTACGGTGTGTAATTTATTTTTATAAGCTCTTATAGCGCCCATCTAGCACAAAGCCTTGTGTGTAGTTGGTGCTTAATTCATGTAATGCGTTAAAGAATGGAGGGATGGATGGATGGACGAACAGACGGCTTCCAGCAGTCTCAGAGATGTGAGGTAAAAGACAGAAACATGAAAAATGGATCCCAAGTAATAGAATTCTGATCTGAAATTTGCTACCGGGAAACATGAGTCCTGCTTTGTTTTATGTTCGCTTAAATGTATAAGCTGACGGTCTTTCAGAGAATTTATCAAACATGCAAAGAAGAAAAAGAGTCAAATTATGAAGCAACATGGATTAATGTAGCTGCTCGGAAACATTTCTACTTATGAAACACATTAGAGGTGATGTGACATAATTAGCAGTGTTAATCGTACTAAAGGTGATTTCTATGGTAACTCAGCACATCAATTCTGTGTACATTATTAATTCAGGAGATAATTTTTCAGGCTACAAACTCATAGCTTGTAAAAATTAAAATATCCATTAAGTAACTCCATTACCTCTGCTATGTAATCACTGGGTCTCCTGAAGGATTGATGTTCACTCTTATTAGTGATTCTTGCTTGTCTTCACCCTCCTAGCAGGACAAGCCCCTCTCCAGTAGGACTATACACTTAATAGTAATTATCATTGCAGATATCATGGTTGATCTGACTGGTCTGTAGGAAATGAGCTGCTCATCTTTGGGGATCAATTGTCATTTAATACATCAGAAAAGCAATTAGCTAAGTAGTAACCTAATATTCTGTGACTACCCATCTACCTCTAAAAGGTAGCTAGTTTATTCCCAGTTGACTCATGAAACAAGCCCTAAGGTTATTGCTAAGTATTATTTACAGGGAGAAATCCTTACCTTTCCCAGCGATTAAATACCTTGCCATTCTTTAGTGTCAAAGATAATATTTCAAATTAATGTAGTCCCCCCAAATTCCCTTATCTCCTTCCCCACACAGCACTTTCAGAATATCTGGGCTTGATTTTTTACGTCTTTGATCTTCCTAGCTTCTCTGAGCCTCTACTCTTATCAATAAAATAATCTTACCAGGATACTGCGCATTTATGAGATAATATTGATGTGACTAAAGGCCACATATAGCTTATCAATAAACGTTACCTGGGCTAACGGATTGTGAGATTGACACACGTTCCTGCACGGAAGCTATGCTGTTCTCCTGTCCAAGCGAGCCAATGGGATTTTTCAGTGTCCGATTTCTATGTGAAGCACAAAGCACAAAATCTTCTAGCATCCTCTGGTTCCACAAGGATCAACTCAGCCTCTTCATTTGGTATTGACAGTCTCCTTTCACTGCCAAGGTCACACATAAAATAGCAAGTCAGCTAAAGCGTGAGAAAACTAAGGGTGGTGCACAAAGAAAGGGCCGAGGAAAGGAACATGGAGCCTGCTCTGTTCAACCTCCTTGCAGGTTGTCACGTTTCTGATCTCTGCCTGAACCTGTTCCATTTCGTTATTCTTTAATATCCAGTCCTGGGACTCTGGTCTTGCCCCGTTTTATAATAAACCAAGTTGCACTTATCTTGATCCATTCTGAAAATATTGATCAAGCTGCTGCTTTGGGCCAGGCTTGGGGTGGATATGGGTCCTGCCCTCCAGAAGCTATACCAGTTGGAGGGAAGAGCATCGTGGTAAACAGATCAGCAAGAACACAGTACAGACCTGTTGCTTCTAGCCAAGGGCTCACTCCACCCACAGCCTGAATGAAGCCTGGTAAAGCCAGACATTTGCCAGCTTCATAATTAATCCTGCCTGCCTCCACCCAGCTCTTCCTCGCTGGCCTCTGTCCTCCTCGACACCCTCCCGTTTCCTCCCGGAACCTCTTGCATCAGCTTGTCAGGGACCCCCTCAGCTGTATCACTGGCTCTGGAGCACATGGCCTGCTTGTGTGTTCAGTGCCTGGGCTTGGGTCAGCGTTCAGAACCCTCCTCTTGACCTTCCCCAGAGCTCCTTGCCCCCATGACCCCTTCCTCTGGGTGGAGGTTCTCAAAGATGCTCCACAAACACTTGGTGGTGCCAGAGCCCTTCGAGGTGTGCGCAAGGTCAAGATGTTTCGGGATAACATTTAGACCTTTCCCACCGCAGGGACATTCGCAGTGATGGGGCAAAGTGATGATGGGTAAAATTGCTGGTGCTTAGCATGAATCAAGGCAGCAACACCAAACTCTGCCAGACGTCACTGAATTCATCACCGCCGCTTTTTAAAAAAAAAAAGCCAGAGCTACCTAAGGAGCCTGGCTACCAAGACGGCCTCCTGGAGCAATGCCACTTCATTTTTGCAGGGCCATCTGGCTAGGTCTGGACTGGGATGTGAGTGAGAAATAAACTCCTAGATTACTGAAACAACTTTTTCATGTGTCTTTTGTTACAATATGGCTTGTACCAAAATTAATGCATAGTTGAGGACAAGTTCTTAATAGCTACGTTTGTTTCTACTGTATTCAGAGGTTTGGATCTCAGAATTTCAAGGGCTAATCCATGATCAGGAAGCAAAATCAATGACTGTTAGGCCCTATCTCAAAGTGCTGGGAGGCTGTGATTTGCCATTATTCTTCCCCAAGTTGGGAGTGTCAAGGCTCTGGGCCCACTAACTTCACCATAACTAGACCCTTTTCCAAGAGATACCTCTGCACTTCTTTGCGGCATCTTCTTGCCAGCCAGTTTGCCAAATGCTTCAGAGAATGTGAAATGTAAGAAATTATTAGGGGGCTTCCCTGGTGGCACAGTGGTTGAGAATCCGCCTGCCAATGCAGGGGACACAGGTTCGAGCCCTGGTCTGGGAAGGCCCCACATGCCACGGAGCAACTAAGCCCATGCGCCACAACTACTGATCCTGCACTCTAGAACCCGCGAGCCACAACTACTGAGCCAGCGTGCCACAACTACTGAAGCCCGCGCGCCTAGAGCCCGTGCTCTGCAACAAGACAAGCCACCACAATGAGAAGGCCGCGCATCGCAACGAAGAGTAGCCCCTGCTTGCCGCAACTAGAGAAAGCCCACACACAGCAATGAAGACTCAATGCAGCCAAAAATAAATAAATTTATTAAAAAAAGAAATTATTAGGAAATCCTTAGAGTGTATTACAGTGAAGGTATTCATAATTTTTTATCCATTTCTAAAACTCTAAATCTGGGGATTTAATTTAAGGGATTACTTAATTTTAAAAGTGGGAAAAGTGTTATACAGATACCTATATATTATTTTAATATTTTTAACAAGAAAAATTGCAAACAAATGTCCCATAATTGAATGATGACCAAGTAAATTATGGTGTAGCCTCTCTCTGGTTTTTTAATTAATATGTCAAGAATTATAAGCATGAAGAATATAGAAACATGTAATAATATGCCTAATACAAAGGTAAGTCAGGAAAACAGAATAAAAGTTTTACTTCTACTATGATTTTAAGTATGAAAAATAACACATCCATTAGGACAAGAAGCAGCAAAGAAACAGAAAACTAGGAGGATATGGGTTACCGGGCTGGGGCTGATACTGTGATGATGCTGTTTGCTCTTTTTTTTTTTAAATATAAATTTATTTATTTATTTTTGGCTGCATTGGGTCTTTGTTGCTGCACGTGGGCTTTCTCTAGTTGCCACGAGCGGGAGTACTCTTCGTTGCGGTGCGCGGGCTTCTCATTGTGGTGGTTTCTCTTGTTGAGGAGCATGGGCTCTAGGCGTGCAGGCTTCAGTAGTTGTGGCTCGCGGGCTCAGTAGTTGTGGCTTGCAGGCTCTAGAGCACAGGCTCAGTAGTTGTGGCGCACGGGCTTAGTTGCTCCGCGGCATGTGGAATCATCCGGACCAGGGCTCGAACCCATGTCCCCTGCATTGGCAGGAGGATTCTTTGCCACTGTGCCACCAGGGAAGCCCCTGTTTGCTCTTTTAAATTGTCCATGACTGTTGCTTTGGTACTATTTGAGCAAAAAATGGTTTTTCTTTTTTTTTTTTTTTTTTTTTTTGCGATACGCGGGCGTCTTACTGTTGTGGCCTCTGCCGTTGCGGAGCACAGGCTCTGGACGCGCAGGCTCAGCGGCCATGGCTCACGGGCCCAGCCGCTCCGCGGCATGTGGGATCTTCCCGGACCGGGGCACGAACCCGTGTCCCCCACATCGGCAGGCGGACTCTCAACCACTCCGCCACCAGGGAAGCCGGTTTTTCTTTTTAATTTTCTTCTTTTTTCCATTTCTCTTCAAAGCTTATGGGGATAGAACATGCTTGCTGGTTAGCACAACACCTGTGGCACACAGCACCCTTCCCAATGTCCCCAGCCAGGTGACAATACACAGCCAGGTGGGAGCCCTTCCATGGCTTTGTCCATGTTTACACAAACAATGCACACCTAGAGTCGCGTTTTAGGGAAGCTTTGTTTTTGATACTTGCTTTTATGAAAAAAGAAAAAGATGATGATAAATGGATCACCCTGCTATGTTTTTCATGCTTAATGGTACATTCTTGATATCTCTTTAAATCATTCTTTTCTTTTAATAGCTGTATAGTAATGTATTGACTATTTTCAAACAAAAATAAAATAAAAGGCATTGCCCTCCCATTACTCGTTTTGCTGCCTCACCCCTGCCACAGTATCTTGAGCGAATTCCCCGAAGTGCCCGGTCTCTTGACCTGCTCGTGACCTTTGCGGTACTCACATCAGTAGCTCTGGTGCAGCTGCAGGATCTGTGTAACCAAGCGGGAATGTTCAGCCCAGACACAGAGACTCAGGGCAGCTTTCCCCTCCCGAGACCCCGGAGAGACGTCCAAGGATGTCTTCACCTGCTAATGAGTTGTCCGCTCTGTGCTGTGACAATTCTGCCACAGTGCAGCGTCCTCGCTACTGATTTCATCTCTAGAACACACTGCACAGATGTGGGGAGAATTTTCATGGCATCAGTAACTTATTTTTCTTATCTTCTTCCAATTTAAGATAGAGGTCTTTGATGATGTGTAGATGACCGTCCTTCCATCAAAATCAAATAATTCATAAAGTCAACTTCACAAACAGGTGATATAAGGTAATTTAGGGAAAACTACAAGATTCAATGTGTGCTTTTAACAGCTCAAACTTGGCTATCTCTGAAATTTAGCAATTGCTTGATGAAATGGTTCAAAAGATCGTCTCTCCGATATTTCACTTACTGAGTAGTTTTGTCTTTCCCCATCACTTTGTCCATCACAGTTTATCAGGTCTTCAAATACACCTTGTCTGTACATACAGACACCCTCCTTAGGACACTTTCCTTTGCCAGTGAAATATCTGATTTGATTATAAAACACTTCTTTCTTCTTGCTATCACGTGTCCTTCTGAACTGATAGCATGTGAGTTAATCGACTGGGTGGACGTGAAGATGAAAGCCCAGATAGTTAGAGAGTAGATTAATCATTTGTCTTACAGTCAGTTCATGAACTCAAAGCCTTCTGGATAATGTATCATATGAAGTCATTCTCCTGAGACCAACATGAACAGAGAAAAAGCAAGAGAAGTAAGACAGAAATATACATACACTGTCCGTTTCTAAAGCAGAAAAAAAGCTGAAAAGGTTTTGACTAAAGGCTTTAAACTGTCTGGGCACAAAAGACAATACTTTGTAGAGTCATTGATCCAGAAGAGAGTTGGCAGAGAATACGAAAGATTACAGTATAACACCACATGGAGAACAACCAGGTTCCTTTGATCCACAGAGAACTCCACACAAGAAAGATCTAAGGTTGTTGAGGGGGTGGGCCTTTGGCTTGCTTCTAACAAACAGAGCATGGGAAAGGTGAAGTGTCCATCAATAGATGAATGGATAAAGAAGATGTGGTACATATATATACAATGGAATATTACTCAGCCATGAAAAGGATGCAGGTTTAGCCATTTGCAATGACATGGATGGACCTAGAGATTATCATACTAAGTGAAGCAGGTCAGACAGAGAAAGAAATACTACATGGTATCACTAATATATGCAATCTAAAAAGTAATACAGATAAACTTATTTACAAACCAGAAACAGACTCACAGACATAGAAACCAAGCTTACGGTTACCAAAGGGGAAGGGGGGAGAGGGAATAAATTAGGAGTATGGGATCAACAGATACACACTACTATATTTGAAATAGATAAGTAAGGATTTACTGGATAGCAAAGGAAACCCTATTCAGTATCTTGTAACAGCCTATAATGGAAAATAATACATAGATAGACAGATAGATGTAGATATAGGTATAACTGAATCACTTTGCTGTGTACCTGAAACTAACACAACATTGTAAATCAACTGTAGTTCAATAATAAATAAGTGAACATAAAGGTCCAGCATGGAGTTACAGACATGAAGCAGCCGCCAGGTCACGCAAAGTCTTGTGTGCGATGCTTGAGAAACAAGACTTTACGCTAAAGAGGTTTTAAGTAGGGTGGCGACAAGCTGACTTTTGTTCTCAGTTATTTGCTCTGATGGCAGACAAAGTAAGAAACGCTGGTACTGAAGACAGAGGACAGTGGAGTGTTTTGAGATGTGTTTAAGAGATGAAGTAAACAGCACTCAGCCACTGATGGCTGTTACGTGAAAACGTCGAATCTATTCCCCACGCCGTTCCTCGGCTTGTCTAGACAGAGGATGGGACCACCCACCTGAGAGCCGGAATACAAAAGGAGCTAGTTTAGGTGACTCGTGGACATGCTGAACTTGAGGATTATCCTTCATCCTCAAGGACGGGATATCCAGCAGTCAGGACACACATGAGCTAGGCCTGGGGAAGCAGAGGCTGATTTGAAATCATTAACTTCCAAGCCATGAGAACAACTGCAATTATCCCAAGAGAGTTTGTGTGAGTAGGAGAGCTTTGAGCCAGGAATGGAACCACTGGGAACACCATGATCATCTCTAATATTTATTGCCACTTGCTGTGTGGCTGTGCTATGTATGAGCTTTAACTATCTTTTTTTTTTTTCATTTTAACATCTTTATTGGAGTATAATTGCTTTACAATGGTGTGCTAGTTTCTGCTTTATAACAAAGTGAATCAGTTATACATATACATATGTTCCCATAGCTCTTCCCTCTTGCGTCTCCCTCCCTCCCACCCTCCCTATCCCACCCCTCTAGGTGGTCACAAAGCACCGAGCTGATCTCCCTGTGCTATGCGGCTGCTTCCCACTAGCTATCTACCTTACGTTTGATAGTGTATATATGTCCATGCCTCATTCTCGCTTTGTCACAGTTTACCCTTCCCCCTCCCCATAGCCTCAAGTCCATTCTCTAGTAAGTCTGTGTCTTTATTCCTCTTTCACCCCTAGGCTTTTCATGACATTTTCTTTTCTTAAATTCCATGTATATGTGTTAGCATACGGTATTTGTCTCTCTCTTTCTGACTTACTTCACTCTGTATGACAGACTCTAGGTCTATCCACCTCATTACAAATAGCTCAATTTCGTTTCTTTTTACGGCTGAGAGCTTTAACTATCTTAGCTCATTTAATCTCATATCATAAATCTGCCTTCCCATCTTTCTTACTGGAACCTTCTGCAACCAGTTCGTAAAAAGTACCTACGTTGACATGGACATCAAGCTTTTCTATTTAGTAAAGTAATTTATGATCAGACTTTCTCAGAATGTTTTTAAACTCTGCAATATTTTGCCCATCTTCTAGGATTAGAATCTGATACAGTAATAAAGACATTTGCCTTATTATTCCAGCAAATGGAATACATTTGCTGGAATACATCCCAGCAAATGTATAGATATAATCAAAACTCACCTTTGAAAACAAGTCTACCAAGTCATGCTTCTTTTCTAAAAATATAGCTATTCTCTCAGTGAGTAACTAGTTTTTAAGTCAACTACTCTGTGAGAGGATATAAATTACGAGGTTTCCTGGGGCTCTGAAGTTATGAAACTCATTCTGCCTGCTTACTTTGAAAGAGCTATTTTCTTTGAGTCAGAAATTTACTTATACAGACTATTTTACCATAATATTGGACCTCTAGAACAGGAAATATTTTACTTTTATTCCACTTACATGTATTTCTTTCTAGAGTTCATTGCTCAACACTTAATGAAGAACTGTTAATTGTATGGGTAACGATTGTGTTTTTCCTCTCAGATATATCACTTAATGAATTTAATTAAGAATGTTATGGAGGTCTGCTTCTTAGGAGGACATTTACAACTTATTATGGGCTTTAACAAATTAAGAATTTGTTCCATAAAGTCAGATTATTACAGAAACATCAAATTAAATTTTGGATGGGTTTATCACTTAATCATTCAGGGTGAGTTTCATGATGCTTAATTTCTCCTGAGTTTAATTATGAACTTCTAATGCATTTATAATTACCATGAATCTTAACTTGGCACTTGTACATATACTGATTTCTTAAAATTCATCACCTCAAGACTGTAGCAGACATTTCCGTAAATATCCCTGCTTCCTTTTGTTGCTGTTTATGTCTCACCTGCTCCCTACGTAACTATACTATTATTGGTTAGGTTCTACATTCATTATTTCACTTAATCACCGTGCAATACCACTTATAGGATTAAGTGTCGTTATCTGCATTTTATAGATGGAAAATAAAAAGGAAGGCAAGTGAGATTAGAGAACTTTCCCAAGTTCAAACAACAGAAGTGGTAGAATGAGGATTTGAACTCATGCCTTTCTGATTCCAGAGCTCACACTTCTTCATCTCAGCTCCGATGAAAGCCTCTTTAAGTAGGGCAACTGCGTGATCCACCTTTGTATCACAACCCACGCGTACTGCAACCAGCAAGTAGTGGAGCTGAATACTGTCTGATTGGATCAATGAAGGAATAAGAAAATGCTTGCAAGATAAAGTTATGTGGGAATATATAATATAGAAATTCTCAAAACACACCTGGGATATACAAAGAAGGAGTACCACCCCAATTTTGCAGGTGAGGAAACCAAGCCTCAAAAGCCAACACAGCTAAGAACAACTAGTAACTGGTAGGTTTGAGAGTCACACCAGGTCTTTTATCCCCAGAATCAGGTCTGTCTGCCCTGCATCCCATTGTCCTGCATTGCAGAGAGAGAGATCAGAAAGCCTGGCTCAGAGAGGCCATGCAGCAGAGTGGTGATGAGGATGGACTTTGGTGTCAGCACAAACTCTGATCAAGACCCCAAACCCTACTTATGAGTGATGGGATCTAGAGCAATAAGCCTTAAGAGTCCTCATCTGTGAAGCGAGAAAGACAGAAGCTCCCACCTTACAGGACTGTTTGGAGCATCATATGAGATAATACAGTAGCTTCCAAGCTCAGAGTAAGGGACTCAGTATACGTCACCCAATATCTTATATACTCTTTTTGCTGGTACAAAGACAAGCGTTAGTAACACTGAATCACAACTGCAAGAGCTTAGTCCCCTTTTAATGATCTTTTCATTCATATAATCAGACTGTTACCATTCACTTTTAACACGATCACTTGTTGGTCTCTTTTTTTAACAAAGATCAAGCTATACCTGAAAGTATTAACAGCTAATAGTAACAGGAGAGAATTTAGTTTAAATGTTATGTTTTTATCCCTTTCGTGTTTATATCTACTTTATTTGCATATTAAGAATACTTTGTTTTCCATTTTATAATAGTGATATTATTTTCCCTTTAAATCAATTTATTGAGTTTGGAAAAGTGCCAAACTAGCAAAAGACAGCAAACCACACAAAAGTCCATCAGTAGGAGACGAGTTGAATAAACTCTACACGTCCATACAGAGTATACCAGGCGGCTGTAAAAGAATGAAGAATATCCCTATATACTCACATAAAGCTACCCCCAGGGTGTACGAGGTGAAGAAAAGTGCGTATGGTAGGCTATCACTTTCTAAGAAATAGAGGATATATACGTCTCCACTCTCAATGAATAGATATACTTTACATATTTATATATACGCGTGTATATATTTGAAAAATATGTATATTTGCCTACATTAAAAATAAAAATATAAACCAGAAACTGAAAACATATTGTCTAAAGGGGAAGGAGACATGAGGATGAAAGAATTAGGATGACGGCTAGACATATCTGAATATATTTTAAAGATTGGACTTCGGAAATATGTAAATGTTTTATGTAGTTCTAAAACAGAATTAGTGAATTCTGCTTCCAAGAAAATAGAGTAAACCTACTTTTCCCTACCCTCCTGCTAACTGCAGCTGAAAACCCCGGACAGTATATGTAAAACAAACATACAAAGACTCTGAAAGACAGAGAGAGGCAGACAGACTAGAAAGAGACCTCAGAACCTTAGAAATGACCTGGTGAGTTTTCTTTTTCGCCTCAAATGCCCTGAATGAATACTGGAAAAGCTGGTTACTTGGAAATGCCAATGGACACAGACAAAAAAAAAAAATCCCCCGGGCTTCCCTGGTGGCGCAGTGGTTGAGAGTCCGCCTGCCGATGCAGGGGACACGGGTTCGTGCCCCGGTCCAAGAAGATCCCACATGCCACGGAGCGGCTGGGCCCGTGAGCCATGGCCGCTGAGCCTGCGCGTCCGGAGCCTGTGCCCCGCAACGGGAGAGGCCACAACAGTGAGAGGCCCGCGAACCGCAAAAAAAAAAAAAAAAAAAAAAAAATCCCCGAGAGAAACCTGCTCTCTCAACTCAGAGGGCCAGGAAAGGGGCAGCCTAACAAGAAAGAGAATGTTTGGATAGTAACCAGCCGACTCCAGCCAAACACCACAGACAGCTACAGACATACATGTCTCCCACACCCCAGGCCAAGGTTGAGTGGAGACAAAGTGCCCCGTGTCCCCCCTCCTCCAGGTGGTGTTAGAGAAGCACAGGTGGGGAGCCTGGACTTCAAGCCACACCAGTGAGAACGAGGTTCCCCACCCTCTCCAGGCAGGGCAATGTCAGAGGACACAAGATCAATATACAGAAAGCAACTGTACTTCTATACACCATCAGTGACCATATGGAAGCTGAAATTAAAAGCACAATACCATTCATAATAGCTCAAGAAAAATGAAATCTAATAAAACACGAACAGGAATTTTATGCTGAAAACTAATGAAAGAGAACATCTAAATAAATGGAAAGACCTACCAGATTGATTAACTGAAGGACTCAACAAAGTAAAGATGTCGATCTTCCCCAAATTGATATCCTGGTTTAACATTCTTTCTTTCAGAATGCCAGCAAGATTTTTATGGAGACGTAGACAAATTTATATGGAAAGGTAACTGAACTAGAATCGTTCAAACAATTCTGAAAATTGGAAAACAAAGTGGGAGGAATCACTCTCCTTGATTTCACTTGATTTCAAGACTTGTATAGCCACGGAAATTAAACAGTGTAGTTCTGGCTGGGGGGAGACACAAAGATCAACGGAATAGAAAAGAAAACCCAGAGAGAAAGCCACACAAATACAACCAACTAATTTTTGACAAAGATGTAAAAGCAATTCAATGGAAGAAGATAGTCTTTTCAACCAACAGAGCTAGAGCAACTAGATACTCACAGACCAAAAAAAAAGAAAAAGAACTCCAAACTACACTTCACACTTTACACAAAAATTAACTCAAAATTGATCATAAATTTAAATGTATATAAAACTATAAAAATTTTAGAAGATAGTATAGGAGAAAATCTTCAGGACCTAGATCTTTGTTAAGAGTTTTTTAGACATAACACCAGAAGCATGATCCCTAAAACAAAGCTTGGTAAATTGGACTTGAAAAACATTTGTTCTATGAAATATTCTGTTATGACATGGAAAGACAAGCTAGATACTGGGAAAAAATATTTGAAAACCATGTAGCTGACCAAGGACTCATATCTAGAACCCTCAAACCTCAAAAGTAAAGCTACAATCCAATTAGAAAATGGGCAAATGACATCTCACCAAAGATGGTATACAAATGGCAAATAGGCACATAAAAGGATGTTCAAGATCACTAGCCCTTAGGGAAATGAAAATTAAGACCACAGTGAACCACCACTACACACTTACTAGAACAGTTAAATAAAAAGCGGTGACAGTACCAAATGTTGGAGGATGCGGAGAAACTGGATTTCTCACAAATTGCTGGTGGCAATGTAAGTGGTACAGACATTCTGGAAAACAACTTTGCTTTCTTAAAAAACTAAAAATACGCTTACCAGACAACCTGTCAGTTGCACTCCTGGTTATCTATCCCAGAGAAACGGAAACTTAGGTCCACACACACCTGTACATAATTGTTTATAGCAGCTTTATTAGTAGTGACCAAAACCTGAAAATAACCAAAATGTCCCTCCGTAAATGGATGGTTAAACAAACTGAGGAATATACATACCATGGAATAAAAAGAAACCAACTATTGATATACCCAATTTGGATGTATTTCAAGAACATTATGTTGCTAAAGAAAAAAGGCTAATCCGAAAGGTCATAAGAGGTATAATTAATTTCATTTGTACAACATTCTCAAAATAAAAACTTCCTAGAGGTAGAAAGCAGATTGGTGGTTGCCGGGAGAGTGGGAGGGGGAGGGGGAGGGGTATAATTATAAAGGAGTAGGGTGAGGGAGGTCTTTATGGATGGGCTAGTTCTATATCTTGATTGTGGTGATGGTTACACAAATCTACCCATGAGACAGAATAACATAAACCTATATGCATACTTTTTACCAGTGTCATATTCTCGGCTTTGATATTGTACTATGATTATGTAAGATGAAACCACTGGAGGAAGCTGGGTAATGGGTATATGCAACTTCCTTATACTATATTTGTAAATTCCTGTGAATCTATAATTATGTCAAAATAAAAAGATTTTTTTAATTAAAGGGGAAAAGAGAGTTCCTAAAAACTTAAAACAAAATGAAATAAATGAACCTAGTTGTGTAGCAAGTAAGTGGCATAATCACACAGAGAGATTTTATTTCAAGGGACTTTACAATCATTATCCTTAGGATATATCCTAAAGGAAAAAGATTAGCCAAACAAAATCTTCAACTGTTTCCGATAATCATATGGTTGGTGATAAAGTTATTCTTTTTCTGAGACAGTGCTGTGTGTATTGTGAGAAAAAGCGAATGTGCTATTCCATTAATGTCATTGGGAATTGACATTTTTGGTGTAGGTGAAGAGAAACAGACACTGAAGATCAATGAGGTTGAATAAAAATGTGTAGTTCTGGGCTTCCCTGGTGGCGCAGTGGTTGAGAGTCCACCTGCCAATGCAGGGGACACGAGTTTGTGCCCCGGTCCGGGAAGATCCCACATGCCGCGGAGTGGCTGGGCCCGTGAGCCATGGCCGCTGAGCCTGCGCGTCCGGAGCCTGTGCTCTGCAACGGGAGAGGCCGCGACAGTGAGAGGCCCGCGCACCGCAAAAAAAAAAAAAAAAAAAAAAGTGTAGCTCTAAATTTGAGTTGGAAATATCAGTATAAACTCACCAAAAATTTTATTGATATTATAGCCAATAAAGGCATAGAAACAATGAACAAGTCGGTAGCAACGATCACCTCTAGAATGTGCTTTCTAAATACCATTTCCCACACTAAGGAACAAAAGCTCCTTATATAAGTGGAGCACAGTAATACGTGTGGTAAATATATATATTTATATCCATGATAAATCTAAATATATGTGGTAAAGCTGGAATAGCTTCCCACCAGAAGGCAAGGAAGCTATGAAGGATGACTGGGGTCATGACAAAAGGACTCAGAAGTGGCTCTAATTGGTCAAAGATGAGGCAATCTGAGCCTTCATGAGGATGATGGTGATTTCGATGGATGGAAACACATCAAAATCTTTAGATCCATGAATTGATAATGATACTAACAAAAATTTATTCTTCTACTGGATCAAAGCACATCACCTAGGAAGGATTCCTGCTCTGGGGTGTGTGTCAGAGTGTGTTGGGGTCGGCGGGGAGATAAATTAGTAATTATGGGTACAGGAGACTAAAAATCATCTTTACTTGGGGATGCAATCAGCAAAATTCAGACTGAGGGCATCTCTACAGCATAAATGATGAAGTGCTTGCAATATATAAATTGTAAGGAAAAAGAAAGGAAGGGGGGACCTACAGAATAAAGAAATGTATGCGTCACATCAACCAGTTACGATGTATAGACTTATCTGGATTCGGATTCAAACAGTCTATAGAAACTATTATGAATATTTGAACAGTGATTGACTATTTGATAAAATAGAATATAAGAAATTACTGTTAATTGTTATGTGTGGTAATGAGATTATGAGTATGAATTTTTGAAGAGCCCTCTTCTTTTGGAGATATACCCTGAATTATTGTGGATGAAATGATATGATGGCTAGGATTTATTTCAGAAGCACACAGGGGAAGGAGGGGTATGAGGGTAGAAGTGGATGAGGCTATGAAAGAAACGGGATTGACCACACGTTACTGGTTGTTGAAGCTCATTTCCATATACATAAGGGTTCATTATGCTATTTTTTTCTTTTATATATATATGTATATTTAATTTTCTATGATGAAAAAATTTAAAACAATCTGGGTCCATTTTTAAGCTATTTGATAATGATAGTACACGTGGTATCCAGTTATAGCCAAAATCATGAAGGGGCTTCAACACAGCAGGCTTGGGAAACTGCGGTAGACAAAGTCACATTGTCACCCTGATTTACTGGGCACCATGTAAGCACTAAGGCAGTCCGGAGAAGGAATGGTTCTCCCAGCCCTGACTTGTGTTTATACAGAAATCTTCTCCCCGAGAGCTTGTCTCATTAATGCTCACCACACTTCCACCAGGCAGGCGGGCAATCTCACCTTCTTCCACAATGACACATAAAGTTTCGGGTTCCCTCGAGTTGCGGCTGTAAACCGCAGCCGGTGGCTGCGTGCTCCGAACTCCTCATGAACCTGTGGACCATGGAACCTGGTGACTGATGAGACTGCCAGGCGTCTCGGCCCCAGTGTGAGGTTCAGGAAATGATGACAGTGACCCAGCAGGACCACTGTGCCCACGTAGGAAAAAAGAGCAAGTGTGACAATATGCATTATCTGGACACCTTCTGGAACTCAGGCCATGGCCCCGGGGGTTTAGCTCAGCTTGAGTGGACGGAGCTAACAAAGTGCTCCTAGTCCCAAGCATTCCTTCCCAGGTCAACCTACCCCCTGCCCCACCTCCATCACCTATTTTTCAAGCCCATGGAAGTTACCCTACCTTTGCACAACCGTCAGTGTTCCCGAAGACGCATCCACTCCTCCTGGAGCCCAGGTTTTCTCCAGATGCAGGCAAACTTACTGCAGGACACCTTGTTGATAAACCTTGGAGACTGTCGAGGATACATTTTGCTAATTTAACAAGTTATAGACACCTGACTCATGTAAGCACTTCGTAGCTGTAAAGTACTGTGCCTTAGTCAGTCCAGGCTGACGTAACAAAATACCATAGACTTGGTGACTTAAACAACAGACCTTTAGTTTACTCCTCACAATTCTGGAAACTGGGAAGTCCAGGGTCAAGGTACCAGCAGACCTGCTGTCTGATGGGGACCTGCCTCCCGGCTTGCAGACAGCCACCTCTGGCTGTGTCCTCACGTACGGTCAGGCCCCCCAAGATGGCTGTTCTCTTGCCCTCTGTCCATTCCCTGCTGGACCAGTGCCTGCTTCACCTACACCCCACTCACATGACTGACCTTCTACATACTTGCTTCCGGCCCAGCTAGTGACTGTTCTACTCTTTAGATCAGAACATCTCCACCATGATAGCTTATCAAAGGGGCGGTGAGGGGCATGCCCCCCTGCTAGTTTCCCTGGTAACCGATGGGCTAACCTGAGGTTAATTCCCCCTATAACTGGTAACCTTCCCCTTCCCCCAGGAGCTAAGTATGCCACCAAGTGCTGCCGGCCGTCCGCCGCACACGATGGGGTGTCGCTCCAGGACCTTGTTTCAGACACGTAAGGTGCCCCACCCATTAAACCACTGATGTCTCTGTCACTGACTCTGGGCTCTTCCTTTGGTCTTGGGGCTGGACAAGTACAGGGCTTGTAGGCCTGCAGGGTGCAGCCCGACACCTCACATGGCCCAGAGAGAGAGAAAGGGCTCACCCCTGTCCTTTTCTTGTAAGGATGCTAATCCCATTTGGGGGGCTCCATTCTCACGACCTGTCACCCTCCTCCAAACACCATCACATTGGGGTTTCAACATGTGAATTTGGGGGAACACAAACATTCTGTCCACAGCAACTTGTCTCGTCGAATAAGTTATAGCAAATACTATTATTACTGTAATTATGATATATGCACACATAGAGGAATATATTGATATTAGACATTATTTAATTCTTAAAAATGTAAACCAGAAGCTTGTCATCTCTCCTACTATTTAGAAGAGTCTAAACCTCCACCTTACATAGAGTTATTTGTTTTTCACGTCATTGATTAAGCAGGTACTCTATGCAAGAGGGAACAGCAGTGCATAGACCTACAAAGCCCTGCCCACCTACAGCATGTATTCTGGTGATAAGAATACAGACAATTAAGCAGATGCAAACTAGTATATATAGAATGGATAAACAACAAGGTCCTACTGTATAGCACAGGGGATGATATTCAATGTCCTCTAATAAGCCATAATGGAAAAGAATATGAAAAAGAATATATATATATGTATAACTGAATCACTTTGCTGTCCAGCAGAAACTAACACAACATTGTAAATCAACTATTCTTCAACAAAATAAATTTTAAAAAAAAAGAATACAGGCAATCATGTAAAACTCTGTACTGGCAAAATAACAGTCATGCAACCTAACGACTAAGACCCTTAGTTTACAAACTAAAGTGTGTGGGAAACATTACACAAATTCATTTTCCAATAAATGCATTTAATTTCTATTTTGACCCCCATCCCTACAAAATAGGCAAAAGAAACAAACCTCAGTCACGCGGGGGATTTTCTCTCATCCTTCTGCCGGCTCGAGTCAGGGGGTGATGAGGTGTCAGCCCACCTCAGGGGGGCCTCACCAATTCATTCGTCCATGTAAGTCCCCACCGGCACACTCCATGTCCTGTTTCTTTGCACTGACTTGATTTTTTAAATACTGCATTAAAATAGGATTTATCTTGATGACAGCATTTGGGGTGGGGGGTGTCTCCTTAGGTTTTGCTCTCAAGGTAAGTGCCTCACTCACCCCCCTGGTCCTAAGCAGACAAGCCAACATCTGAAGCCCCTCTGGCCTTGGGGTTGCTTCTTCCCAAGGCTCACCCAAGCCTCGCGTCGGGGAGCTTGGACTCAGGGAGATTTCTGAGGGTTGTTACTTATTTCTACAGATTTCCTTTCCTTCCAACGGAGCAGAATATTATTTTATTTTTCTCAAAGATGGGACAGGGACTTACAAAATCACTCCTCCTGAGAGAGTGTTTTCTGACTTTGGGTTTACTTGATTAGGCACCTGGAGGCAGACTGTCCAGATTCGTGGAAGATCATCGGTGCCCGGGGGCCCTGCTCCCATGTCCAGGGCAACGTTCCTACTTTTCTGGCCGATGGAAATTAAGTCCAGGAAGTAACTCAGAGCCAAAAATCAGTCAGTTGTGAATGACAACTTATTTTTAATCGTGTTAAACTGCTAACTCCCCAATTAACTTCTCCATCCAGAAAGTGCTTTTCTCCCGATGAAGCTCACAGCTTCCCGACAGCAGTAAAAATGTTAGAGCCCATCAGCTCCACTGGCTGACATTCAGAGTCAGCGGTACTTGAAGTTACATTTTAAAAGGCTCATGGGGAAAAAAAATCATTCAAAAAGCCTTTAGCTCTTCAAACGTGTTCAAGCCCAAGGGTTCACTGCATTCTAATTACTCTGGTAACTGCTTTGCAAATAAAAACTTACAAGCAGAAAATAAACAGGGGAAGAGAATGGCCAATAGCTTCTGTCAAAAAAGATGAAGGTAAAGAAATTATATGTTTAGAGTAAGGTGTTTTAAAATACTGTATACCTCAAAGGAAAAATGGTCTTGAAGCAAGCTCTTTCTTAAGTGAAATATCTTTTTTCCCCCTAAGAAACTTAGAAAGAGCCTTTGTAAAACCAGAAATCCCTCTCTGAGGGATACACATATCCATGGCAACAACAGTGTGTGACAATAAAATTAGCTTCAGAAACAGAAGAAATAGAAGATATTCAAGTACAGAGAGATTAGGTGATGATTCAGGACACAGTGATCTCTACGTATATTTTAAAAATTATCCCTTGCCAGAAAGGATTTGAGATGACTTAAAAGGAAGCATAAAATCTAACCAGATAACTCCCTCTTGTGAGAGCACCGCAATCATAACCAAGTGCTGAACAATCATGGACAGGAAGACACTGGAACTCACCAAAAAAATACCCCACATCCAGGACAAAGGAGAAGCCGCAAGGAGACGGCAGGAGGGGCGCAATCACAGTAAAATCAAATCCCATAACCGCTGGGTGGTGACTCACAAACCAGAGAACACTTACACCACAGAAGTCCACCCACTGGAGGGAAGGTTCAGAGCCCCACGTCAGGCTTCCCAACCTGGGGGTTCGGCAACGGCAGGAGGAATTCCCGGAGAATCAGACTTTGAAGGCTAGCGGGATTTGATTGCAGGACTCTGACAGGACTGGGGGAAACAGAGACTCCACTCTTGGAGGGCACACACAAAGTAGTGTGTGCACTGGGACCCAGGGGAAGGAGCAGTGACCCCGGGGGAGACTGAACCAGACCTACCTGCTAGTGTTGGAGGGTCTCCTGCAGAGGCAGGGGGTGGCTGTGGCTCACCGTGGGGACAAGGACACTGGCAGCAGAACTTCTGGGACGTACCCCTTGGCGTGAGCCCTCCCAGAGTCCACCATTAACCCCACTGAAGAGCCTCTAGGCTCCAGTGCTGGGTCGCCTCAGGCCAAAAAACCACCAGGGAGGGAACTCAGCCCCAACCTTCAGCTGACAAGCAGATTAAAGTTTTACTCAGCTCTGCTCACCAGAGCAACACCCAGCTCTACCCACCACCAGTCCCTCCCATCAGGAAGCTTGCATAAGCCTCTTAGATAGCCTCATCCACCAGAGGGCAGACAGCAGAAGCAAGAACTACAATCCTGCCGCCTGTGGAATGAAAACCACATTCACAGAAAGACAGACAAAATGAAAAGGCAGAGGACTTTGTACCAGATGAAGGAACAAGATAAAACCCCAGAAAACAGCTAAATGAAGTGAGGATAGGCAACCTTCCAGAAAAAGAATTCAGAATAATGATAGTGAAAATGATCCAGGACCTTGGAAAAAGAATGGAGGCAAAGATCGAGAAGATGCAAGAAATGTTTAACAAAGACCTAGAAGAACTGAAGAACAAACACCTAGAAGAATTAAAGAACAAAGAAACAGAGATGAACAATACAATAGCTGAAATGAAAAATACACTAGAAGGAATCAAAAGCAGAATAACTGAGGCAGAAGAATGGATAAGTGACCTGGAAGACAGAATGGTGGAATTCATTGCCACAGAACACAATAAAGAAAAAGCAATGAAAAGAAATGAAGACAGCCTAAGAGGCCTCTGGGACAACACTAAACGCACCAACATTCACTTTATAGGGGTCCCAGAGGGAGGAAAGAGAGAGAAAGGGCCAGAGAAAATATTTGAAGAGATTATAGCTGAAAAGTTCCCTAACATGGGAAAGGAAATAGCCACCCAAGTCCAGGAAACTCAGAGAGTCCCAGGCACGATAAACCCAAGGAGAAACACGCCGAGACACGTAGTAATCAAATTGACAAAAATTAAAGACAAAGAAAAATTATTAAAAGCAACAAGGGGGCTTCCCTGGTGGCGCAGTGGTTGAGAGTCCGCCTGCCGATCCAGGGGACACAGGTTCGTGCCCCGGTCCGGGAAGATCCCACATGCCGCGGAGCAGCTGGGCCCGTGAGCCATGGCCGATGAGCCTGCGCGTCCGGAGCCTGTGCTCTGCAATGGGAGAGGCCACAACAGTGAGAGGCCCACATACCAAAAATAAAATAAATAAATAAATATATAAATAAATAAAAGCAACAAGGGGAAAACAACAAATAACATACAAGGGAACTCCCATAAGGTTAACAGCTGATTCCTCAGCAGAAACTCTACAAGCCAGAAGGAAGTGGCACAATATATTTACAGTGATGAAAGGGAAGAAACTACAACTAAGATCACTCTACCCAGCAAGGATCTCATTCAGATTTGACGGAGAAATCAAAAGCTTTACAGACAACCAAAAGCTAAGAGAATTCAGCACCACCAAACCAGCTCTACAACAAATGCTAAAGGAACTTCTCTAAGTGGGAAACACAAGAGAAGAAAAGGACCTACAAAGAAAAAACCAAAACAACTCAGAAAATGGTAATAGGAACATACATATCAATAAGTACCTTAAACGTGAATGGATTAAATGCTCCAACCAAAAGACACAGGCTCACTGAATGGATACAAAAACAAGACCCATATAAATGCTGTCTACAAGAGACCCACTTCAGACCTAGGGACACATACAGACTGAAAGTGAGGGGATGGAAAAAGATATTCCGTGCAAATGGAAATCAAAAGAAAGCTGGAGTAGCAATACTCATATCAGATAAAATAGACTTTAAAATAAAGAATGTTACAAGAGACAAGGAAGGATCAATCCAAGAAGAAGATATAACAATTAGAAATATATATACATCCAACATAGGAGCACCTCAATACATAAGGCAACTGCTAACAGCTATAAAAGAGGAAATAGACAGTAGCACAATAACAGTGGGGGACTTTAACACTTCACTTACACCAATGGACAGATCATCCACAGAAAATTAATAAGGAAACACAAGCTTTAAATGACACAATAGACCAGATAGATTTAATTGATATTTATAGGACATTCCATCTGAACAGCAGATTACATTTTCTTCTCAAGTGTACACGGAACATTCTCCAGGATAGACCACATCTTGGGTCACAAATCAAGCCTCAGTAAATTTAAGAAAATTGAAATCATATCAAGCATCTTTACCGATCACAACACTATGAGATTAGAAACAAATTACACGGGAAAAGATCGTAAAAAACACAAACACATGGAAGCTAAAAAATACATTGCTAAATAACCAAGAGATCACAGAAGAAATCAAAGAGGAAAAAAAAAATACCTAGAGACAAATGACAATGAAAACACGATGATCCAAAATTTATGGGATGCAGCAAAAACAGTTCTAAGAGGTAAGTTTATAGCAATACAAGCCTACCTCAAGAAACAAGAAAAATCTCAAATAAACAATCTAACTTTACACCTAAGGAACTAAAGAAAAAAGAACAAACAAAACCCAAAGTTAGTAGAAAGAAAGAAATCATAAAGATCACAGCAGAAATAAATGAAATAGAAACAAAGAAAACAATAGCAAAGATCAATAAAACTAAAAGCCGTTTCTTTGAGAAAATAAACGAAATTGATAAACATTTAGCCATGATGTTCTACTACAAGAGTTGCTTGTAGTAGTCTCTCAGGATGCTTTGTATTTCTGCGGTGTCCGTTGTAACTTCTCCTTTTTCATGTTTATCATGTTTAAATAGCCAAAGCAGTCTTGAGGGAAAAAATGGAGCTGGAGGAATCAGACTCGCTGACTTCAGACTGTACTACAAAGCTACAGTAATCAAGACAATATGGTACTTGTACAAAAACAGAAATATAGATCAATGGAACAGGATAGAAAGCCCAGAAAGAAACCCACACACATATGGTCAACTAATCTATAACAAAGGGGGCAAGGATATACAATGGAGAAAAGACAGTCTCTTCAATAAGTGGAGCTGGGAAAACTGGACAGGTACATGTAAAAGAATGAAATTAGAGCACTCCCTCACACCATACACAAAAATAAACTCCAAATGGATTAAAGACCTAAATATAAGACCAGACACTATAAAACTCTTAGAGGAAAACATAGGCAGAACACTCTATGACATAAATCACAGCAAGATCCTTTTTGACCCACCTCCTAGAGAAATGGAAATAAAAACAAAAATAAACAAATGGGACCTAATGAAACTTAAAAGCTTTTGCACAGCAAAGGAAACCATAAACAAGACGAAAAGACAACCCTCAGAATGGGAGAAAATATTTGCAAACGAATCACAGAGAAAGGATTAATCTCCAAGATATATAAACAGATCATGCAGCTCAATATTAAAAAACAAACAACCCAATCCAAAAATGGGCAGAAGACCAAAACAGACATTTGTCCCAAGAAGACATACAGATGGCCAAGAAGCACATGAAAATCTGCTCAGCATCACTAATTATTAGAGAAGTGCAAATCAAAACTACAGTGAGGTATCACCTCGCACCGGTTAGAATGGGCATCATCAGAAAATCTACAAACAGCAAATGCTGGAGAGGGTGTGGAGAAAAGGGAACCCTCTTGCACTGTTGGTGGGAATGTAAACTGATACAACCACTATGGAGAACAGTATGGAGCCTCCACAAAAAACTAAAAGTAGAATTACCATATGATCCAGCAATCCCACTATTGGGCACGTGCCCAGAGAAAACCGTAATTCAAAGAGACGCATGCACCCCAGTGTTCACTGCAGCTCTATTTACAATAGCCAGGTCATGGAAGCAACCTAAGTGTCCATCATCGGATGAATGGATAAAGAAGATGTGGCACATATATACAATGGAATATTACTCATAAAAGGGAATGAAATTGGGTCATTTGTAGAGATGTGGATGGACACAGAGACTGTCATACAGAGTGAAGGACGACCAGAGGCTTCTGCAAGGGCACACAGCCAGGGAGCCTCTCTATCCGTGGGTTAGATATAAGTTAATCCAAATGTGCTGCCAGAGTTGAGAACTGCTGATGAAGGGACGATTGCAAAGACTGCTTTTCCTTCCAAGGGGTAATCAAAAAACTTCAGCAACTGTTAATTCTGCAGATGCTTTGAGTTTACCAAGGTAGACTCTGGGATACTGAAGACTCAGAACAGTCTGAATGACTTTAAAACAAATCAATCCAAAAGGAAGACTCTCTAGGTTGTTCTCCAGTTACTAGAAATTTTAAAGGTTAATACAATGCTATCTGTTTACTTCACCAGTATGACAACTAAAGCAGAAATAATAAGACAGTCTTTCAGTGCAATACAACGACTCCAAGGTTATTCCTCTTTCGCGTTTTGCTCCGCATTTGGAGCAGCCTCCAAACATATATGTTGCAATTGCATTGTGATTGGTGTGTGCCTGGTGTACACCTGCACATCATAAATAATGGAAAAGGACAAACTGACTTCATAGATAACATAATTACCCACTTTAGGATCAATTAAAGCAGGAAAGATGTTAAATTTACCTTATGTTCCCATTAACTTGGTACACGGTGCCAAACAACTAAATGCCACTGTACAAAAAGATCCACTTGACCATAGGCTGCAATTCTAAGGTAATGGCCACTGATCACTAAGTCACATTCTCTTTATCGGATGATTAACCAGTGAAGTAGCACTCTATTATTATCCATTTGCCACCAGTTATGTACAGTATAAGGTGAGAGGCAATGTTGATATATTGCTGAATAAAAACATCTAAGAAAAAAAAATCTAACCAGAGAGTATACATCAAAACCGGAGGCAAAAAGAGAAAGAAAAACAACGTTCCAGACATAAAATAGAGGCAGGAGAGAAGCTGAAATAGGCCCGCAGAGTAACTGATCATGAGTGCAATTATATCTCGTGTGGACTAGTGGAAATGTTGAAACAGACTCTGAAAGTGAGATTTGGAAAGAGCCTAGGGAATTGCTGTTACTACATCCACACAGCACAGAATCGGAAGCCCAGGTTAAGGCACATAGAGGACCGACCGGGTAGGAGTTGATCTTCTTTCCTTCAAGCTTCATATCCTTGCTGCTTTTGCTGCTTCGACCTCAGACCTTGTCTCTCCTTTTTCATCCGGGTGAATCCCTGAGGGTAACCAATGAGGATGAGCAAGAGGATGGAGATTTAGAGGCAAAATACCGATAGGTATTGACAGAAGCTGGTTAGCTTATTGTCCAGCGGTCACTGTGCTGGTTGTCGGTGTGACAGGGAAGGGAATACAAAACATAGAAAAGGATGTGAGTGGGAAAGTTAGTCACACCATCACCTTACTGCTGATTCCTAGCTCATCGAAAAAGCGAAATTTCTAAATCTTTAAGGATCTATCGGTGATTTTTAAATGCTGCTAAATTTTTCTTCTGTAACCCTAGTAAGAAAATTAAACACTTAATCGAAGCATTAAAACTTTATCATTACAACCCATATGTTCTTAGCACATTTGGCAAGAGACTTATGCTATATCTGGAAAAGGAATGCAGATGTTAACCATAATTTATTCGAGCACCTGGCCGTATCACATGATCCCCATCTGAAGGAGAGGTGATGAAAATATATTTTTAAAGTTTCTTGAAACTAACACACCATTGTAAAGCAATTATACTCCAATAAAGATGTTAAAAAAAAAAGAGATGATCAGAAAAAGTTTCTTACTCTATCCTTTTGATACATATTCCAAAAACGTGGGGGACCATTTTGGCTGTTTATAGAAGCTGCAACCACCCATGAAAAGCAGTCCCACTGTTGCCATAGTGATCATGAATGATGGAGCCATTCTGCCAGAAATCTCATTCACTTGAAAATTGAAGTCCCCAAGTGACAATAAGCTGAGAACACTAATATCAGACGGGATAACGTCTAAGACACAGTAAGGCACCCAAACAAGAAGCGAGAGACTCAATTCACTTTACCACAAGTTATAGGAAGGATGGATGGCAGACACACTCACAGGAACCCAGTGTTAGAGATCAGAGAGCTTCCACAGCCGAAAAGTACATCTGCTACCTTAAAATAAAAAAGAAGGAAGAAATATATATACACACTTCCAGGACAGTGATGAAAAGACAAAGACGTGCTGGCCAGACAACGGCGTTTATTTTCCATAGAACTGACCTGCTGAATCAAACGACTTTACCCCCAAAAGTGTAAATGATCTTTTTAATATGGTGAATTGTATATTGATATAAACGCGTACTGACTCTCAATAAAGAAGTGGGTGTCACCATTCAGGTGGCCATCGTGAACCATGTGAATGGTGCTCCCAGGAGGTGGTCCTTTCTGCCCAGCACATCTCCTCCAAGACCTGAGTCTGGTTCCTCGCCGCCATGTTGCTCTCAGGTGACTCTCACTCTGGCTGACGGTGAGTGCCTGTGACTGACAGTGAGGATGTGAGACACACCGAAGGACAGAAGGGTAACACATGGCCTCAGGAGACTCTGGTGGCCACCTTCACTCAACAAGTCAGCTGAGAAGCAGAAGAGGTCCTTGTGCAGAGCGAGCATCCTGAGCAAAAGCAGAGAAAGGAGCAGACAGGAGATGGAGGAAGAGCCCCCCACATTCCCTGAGACCCAGCTGGATTCCTGCCCTTGGGTTCCGTAAGTCATCCCCAGTGTTTATAGTTAATCCCCTGTTTCAACTACATTAGCTGACACTTGAAATAAAACAACCTTAAATAACCAACTCCATCCACAAGCAGCCAAGGGAAGTTCTTCAGCCATTGTCAACGTCATCTTGGTATAAAGCCACCATCTCTTCCTCCTTCTTCCCTTGCCCTTGGGAAGTTCCATTAACGTTGATGTTTTCTGCTACCCGGTCACACTTCATGATGGTGCCGCCCAAGAGAATACATGACCCTTCCCTTGGACGTTAGGCTGAATGTCTGCTCTGAGCTTTATCTCTAGTCCTAGCTGCCCACATCCACTGCTGGTATTTCTCTGTAAAAATAATACTGTCAGCTTATATTTTTGAGAAATGTGCCACACACTGTTCCCAATACTTTATAATTATTCATTGATTCATTCAATCAGTCCTCACAATAACCCTACTGGGGAGGTACTATAACACCGTCCCTTCACAGCTGGGGAAAGTGAGGAAGTGAGTGGTAAGCCATTTTCCCAAGGTCATAGCTCAAGTAAGTTGCGAGCAGATATCTGATTCCAGACCATCCGGCTCCGGAGCCCAAGCCCACAGTCATCAGCCAACGCAGCCTCCCTGGCAGATGCAAGTCCACGAGTACAATGAAAGGCAATCAGCGACAGCCCCCAGGAGATGCCATATTTTGAAGGCGTTCCTGGCTTTTGGAGGGGCGGCTTTGGGCATACATACACATAAATATACAAGCACATATGCACATGCACGTACGCATGGGTAAACACACACACACATGCGTACCTGGCTCACCTCGTGGCCAGAACTGAACTGGGCGATCACAGCAGCTTGAGGAGGCTGTTAAAGTTCTGGGTCTGGAGGGTGACACCATTGGGGACAAAGTGCACACAGACCTTGGTGTCGGGCTGGGGAGGGGACAGCAGACAGCAGCAGGCAGGGCACCCCCGTCACCTTCAGCTGAACCACTTTCCATTACACTGATGGACACGCTGGACCTTGGAGGATTAATAGGGCTTTCAGGGATTTTTCATTTTACGTTGCTTTTTGTTTTTAATGGAGGACCAATCTTACCCCCGAAAAATCTCTTGCTTCCAGGTGGGAGTTGCCAGCATCAGAGCTTCCTGCACACGGAAGATGAAGGAGGCCCCCGTATGTAACCCCACTTGTGCATCTAACTACAACTCATGGGAGTGAGCCCAGCTTCAGAGGTGTCAGGTCTACCAAAACCGCAGCTTCAGACAGAAAAAATGAGGTGTGCAACCAGAAATGTAAAGTGTGTAGGAGGGAAACTGAGCTCTTGACAGAGACGTGATACATTTTCTCCTTAGAACTGTTGGAAGTAAACAGCTCCCCGCCTGATCTAGCCCTGGTCTCAACCATTATAGAAGTAACCCCGATTTCTCTCTTAGGTTAAAGCTGTTGACAGGCTAAGTTTCATATGTTGGACAGTCTTGATATAGAACACAAGGTTTATCATCCACAAAATTACCCTTTCTCCTTGGCCCTAAATACAGAGAGCTGAAGAAATGAAGTAAACCCGAGTTGTTACTTACCCTCAACTCTACTGTTCCTAATGGATAAACATTAAAGTGTTTAAGAGGTGACAAGGCAATATTGCGAAGAGAAATGTGGAGTTTGGTTTTGAGTCTAATATTTAAAATCTGTGTGGGTTAGAAAGTAGTTTTACCAACCTGTGACTCAGTTTTCCCATGTGGAGTAAAAGGCTCGGATTGAGGGTCTCAGGGGTCTCCCAGCGCTGGAATTCGGAGATTGTCTCCCGAGATGTTAACATGACCTTTCTTGTGAGAAGGAAAGTGTATGAGTTTGAGTTCCAGACCTGCCTGAGAATCCTCACTCTCCTGCTTCCCAGATTTGTTACCTGGAGCCCCTCAGCCTCAATGTCTTGCTCTATAAATTGGGGATAACAATTAAGCAATTTGTAGCTTGCTGTGAGGACAGGTGTGCAGGATGTAAATCTGTCCCAAGGCCAGGCCAATTGTCACACAGCAGAAGCGAAACAAAATAGTGTGAGAAGCAGTGAGTATTTGAAAATAGATGTTTTGCAGAGGAATGGAGGAATCAGAATGAACCCGAGGCTGGGTGAATGGTGATGACGGTGGTGGAGGTAGGGGAAGCAGCACAAAGTGAAAGCCAGCACCCTGACCTTGAACCTCACCGAGCTCCCCTCAACACTGTACAAATGTTCTTGATTATCTACAAAATTGAAGGACTGGAGAATTCGAATATCTCCTTCAGTTTAACTTAAAGATTTGGTAAAAATGAATAAACAAAATAAAAATAAAAGCTGGGACTTCCCTGGTGGGGCAGTGGTTAAGAATCTGCCTTCCAATGCAGGGGACACGGGTTCGAGCCCTGGTCCGGGAAGACCCCACATGCCGTGGAGCAACTAAGCCCATGCACCACAACTAATGAGCCTGCGCTCTAGAGCCCATGAGCCACAACCACTGAGCCCATGAGCCACAACTACTGAGCCCGTGTGCCTAGAGCCCGTCCTCTTCAACAAGAGAAGCCACCGCAATGAGAAGCCTGTGCATCGCAATGAAGAGTAGCCCCCACTCGCTGCAACCAGAGAAAAGCCCGCGTGCAGCAACAAAGACCCAACGCAGCCAGAAACAATAAATAAATAAAATAAAATAAATAAATTTATAAAAAATAAATTTTAAAAAAAGCTGCTCTAGAAAATCTGGAAACTCTTAAATGATGAGCCGCTGCTCTGTATCAGGATATTTTGTACACGGTTCTCTAGACCAAGGTTTCCCAGAGCGTGATCTACAGAATCATCTGGTGTGTTTGTTAAACATGCAAAATCCCAGGGAATTCCAGTGGGAATTTGAGTCCAGTGGTTAGGACTCGGGGCTTTCACTGCTGTGGCCCGGGTTCAATTCCTGACTGGGGAACTAAGATCCCACAAGCCGCGTGGCATGGCAAAAACAAACAAAGGAACAAAACATGCAGAATCCCAGGGGGCACCCAGATCTCAGGTTTCAGAATTTCAAGGGTGGGCACAGGAATGTGCATTCTGAATCCGCTTCCTCATTCTCGGGTGCGCTCCACTCTGGGACCCGTGGTCTAATGGCAGGACAAGATGAATAAGTCCCAAATGGCAATCAAGGATTTCCAATGGTCCTGGTTACCCTCGTTGTTTTCTGTCACCCTTTTGCAGAGGGATAATCGAGAATTTCCCCCAGAGTAACTTGCCTTGGCAGTCTCTGTCCAAGTGTACAAAATGCTTTCTGCCCTGAAGTTTCATCTGTGAGCTTGTCCAAGAGGATCTGAACGGTTTTCTAGACCTTCCTAGTTTTCCCTCTTTCTCCCAGATTAACAAATGTGGCCAATTGAGAATAAACAGTGAACTGAAAATCCAGAAATGCTACATCACAGGAAAAAAAGATTTCAAAATTAAATAATAGAGACCTCTATGACTCTGCTGGCCTCCACGGATTGTGAGTGTGTTACAGATAACCATGCATGGAATTTTGGTCGGAAACCCAAAGAGACTCATAAATCATAGCCCACATTTCCATGTCTGCCGTCATGGCAGGAAGGAAATGTTGCCCAGTGGGCGGCCCAAGGAAGCACTGAAGTCTCCAGAGAGTGATGAGTAATCTCCGTCTGAGCAGAGGCGACAGCAGCCACGTTAATGGGCTGATCTACATTTATAAGCCTTCACCCTTTGCCTGTTCTCTCTCTGAACATCAGCTCCAGGAGGTGTGCCCTGGAGAAGACGTGTAGCTATTGAGCTTTGCAGATGGGTGTGGGAAGGTCAAAGTATTTATGGCAGAAAAAAATAGCTCCTGGGACAAAGCCGACTCTGAAATCACATGTGGTCCTCTGGTGTTCTTTCCCTTTAGCCAGATGAAAAGACCCAGGATCTGCATAGAGGTGCAGCATCGCCGGGTTTCTTTGCCTAAGCCCCCGTTAATATTTTGTAGCCTTCACAATGTCACTGGAGAGTTATTCAAAGGTATCTCTGAGGCAATTTCCCCTACTGAGTGAACGGGGAGGTCGTTCTGGAAGAACCACAGAAGACTGTCTGCCTCAATTTAAGGTAGGTTTAGACGATAAGGCACGGAAAACCAGACCAGATAATTTTCTAATCACTCACGGTAGATAAGCAGCCACAGGAGTAACTGATTATGCCAACCGTCCAGGTGCACCAACAGGTGTTGGCGTGTCTTCCTCGCTCAGGTTCACGTGCAGGCTCCCCCAGGTGCAGAAAGGACTTGGACTAGTCATCCTTCCTACCACATGTTACATCTCATCACTGTCATTCTCCCTCCCAGTTTTCAGATGAAAAACCTGCCCAGTCACCAAGCCATTTCAAGTTCATAACTCCCAAAACTCCACATAAACGCTTCTTAGAGAAGAATAAAACTCTGCCCAGTCACCAAGCCATTGCAAGTTCATAAATCCCAAAACTCCACATAAATGCTTCTTAGAGAAGAAAACTCTAATGTCTGATGACAAACATGTCATTAGGAATCATCGTGATCATTTTAAGCCTATCTTAAAGGCTTAAAAAAAAATCCTTGTTCGCTTACATACTATCAAACTTCATCCTAATTTTATAGAAGAAAAAAAATTGTGCTTTGGCCGCACCATGCAGCACGTGGGATCTTAGTTCCCTGACCAGGGACTGAACCCGTGCCCCCTGCACTGGAAGTGCAGAGCCTTAACCACTGGAACACCAGGGAAGTCCCAAAGAAAAAAAAATTTTTTTTAATTAATTTTCAGGTGTAGAGAAGTAATTTCAAATCAACTCTCAATAATCCAAGTAATGGGCTTCAGGTAATGGCTTGGAATATGCAAAAGAGCAGATTTTTAAAAACCTATTTACCTTTGTATTTTATTAGGATTAATTATTTTAAATCAGTGTGTATAACATGAAATATGATAAAACTAGTTAAAGTATATTTTAGATCCTTAGTGCCTATCAGCTAGTTAGTAGGATAACATGAATAAACAGAGAAGGAAAAAAATGTTTCTCAACTTTGGAGAAAACGACACTGAAATGTTCTTCATAGTGTTATCCAAAAATGAGCAGAGAGCTATTGCAGACCGTGGGGAGACTATTAAACAATTGTCCCACAGCTATTAGCAAATGCTCTGGCACCATTTCCAGAATTTTAGGAAAAGAAAAGATTTTATGAGGCATAGGAAAAGTAAATTCTTTGTAATTAAAAATATTCTACTAATATACTTGGCTTGGATAGCCTAGGACATCACAGCTTTCAGGGCAACCGTGAGCAAGAGGCAGACCACGTACCATCCCCCCGGGGGTCCCCGAGTGGCCACTGTGGCTGAGAGCTCAGAGCTGGAAGGGCCCGGCCGAGACTCACACTGCAGCTCGGAGTCTGGGTCTGGGGCCAATGTGTTTGCATTGTCACGATGCCAAGGACGTTTTTCTTCTCAACCGAGACATTCCGGTAAGAACAGCAGAAGACGTGGGAAGGTTAAGGTGCTTCAGTGCCCACTGTTCCATGTCTGTGTCCTGATTGTGTTACTCTGTGCTCCTGTAATAAACATAAATCAAGTGACTAGCTTTCACCAACTCTGCAGTAATAAATGGCACGTCTCTAAGCCCTTAAACGTTGCCTGAAGTTGAGCACCTTTCTGAAAGCATTTCGGAGGGTGAAGGGAGGATTGTAAATTTTCTTACTTCAGTTTCCCAAATCAAGAGGAGCTGGCAATGCAGTGTTCTCCCCTCCAGGCTTTACGTGTGGCTGAACTTGTCCCATTTCGCTCTGCGGGAACCATCAGTTTCTGACTTCTTTCAATGCTGTTTCAGCCTTGAACGGCAAAAGACAAAACAAAGGACTCACCAAGCAGGAAATGTAAATTGCTGCAGCCACTGTGGAAAACAGTTTGGAGGTTCCTTAAAAAATAAAAATAAAGCTACCATATGACCCAGCAATCCCACTCCTGGGCATATATCCGGAAGAGGAAAGCTCTAATTTGCAAGGTGAATGGATAAAGATGCCGCACATACATACAATGGAATGTTAGCCATAAAAAAGAATGAAATCATGCCATTTGCAGCAACATGGATGGACCTAGAGATGATCATAGTAAGTGAAGTAAGTCAGACAAAGACAATTATATGACACCACTTATATGTGGAATCCAAAAATAGTACAAATGAACTTATTTACAAACAGAAACAGACACAGTCATAGAAAACAAACTTATGGTTACCGAAGGGGAAAGGGGGGGATAAATTGGGAATTGGGGATTAACAGATACACACTACTAGGTATAAAATAAACAACAAGGATTTACTGTATAACTCAGGGAACAATATTCAATATCTTGTAATGACCTGTAATGGGAAATAATCTGAAAAAATATATATATTTAACTGAATCACTTTGCTGTACACCTGAAACTAACACAATATTGTAAATCAACTATACTCCAATTAAAAAAAAAAGACTCCATGGGCTTCCCTGGTGGCGCAGTGGTTGAGAGTCCGCCTGCCGATGCAGGGGACGCGGGTTCGTGACCCGGTCCGGGAGGATCCTGTGAGCCATGGCCACAGAGCCTGTGCGTCCGGAGCCTGTGCTCCGCAACGGGAGAGGCCACAGCGGTGGGGAGCCCGCGTACCGCAAAAAAAAAAAAAAAAAGACTGTTAAATAAATAAATAAAGCCTCCAAAAAAAAAAAAAAGACTCACCAAGCAGATGAAACAAGTTCCCAAGATGTCACAGCAAAACACCTGGCCAGTGCCCCCTCCCCTGCTTCGCCCCCATGGTGGTGACATACACACTTGTCACTCACCACAGGCCACAAGTACAACTTCTTCCTCAAGCTGGCCAACCCTGCACAGATGCGAGGAAGTGCAACTGCGTCCTTCCAGACCACAGGATCCTGGGCAGGAAGCGTCTCTGTGCAGAGGGAGCTGCACGGCCCCTGGGGTGTCATGGGAGGGCTGGCAGAGGTGTGTCCGAAATCAAGCTGGAAGGACACAGGGTGAGATTTTGCTCAAAGTGCCTGGATCGGGCTAGACCTCATCCATCCTCAAATACCACGCACTGCCGTCGAGTGGAGCTCGGACACTGCAAGGCACCCACGCGCCTCAGTGCCACAGCACAAATCCTGGGCCCTTTCCAGCGGGAGGAAAGGGACCTGAGAGATGGTTTTATTACCTCTCGTGGGAAAGTAAGCGCGGGAGACGGCTGATGACCCCACCTGCACCGCGGAAGGCAGGATTCACCCTCCGTCCAAATACCATACTAGCTAACAACTGAAACTCAGCACTTTCGAGTAGCAGATGGCAGGACACGCCTTATAATGCGAATTCGCCCAGGTTCAAGCCCTCAGCCTCAGGTAATCTCCTGTTCTGGAAGAACCGTTCTCAGCTCCTGAGAAAGGGTGCTGGCTTCACGTGTCACATCCAGATGTCTTCGTCAGCTTGCGGCTTCCCGATCCGGGGCCAGCCCTGTCTTTCGTCCTCATCCCTGCTCTCCATAAAACAGCCTTAAACAGCAAAGCTCTACTTCTGAGGATTTTGCAGGAAAAGTCTACTACAGCTGCTTTAAAAGGAGAAATGTCAGCTAATAGTGATTTAGAGAAGATTTTTTTTTAGGGTTGTAGACTGTTTTGCACTCAGAGATGTTAGGGAAAGAAGGGCAGTGAGGCCGAGGGGCAGATCTGTAGGAAAGGATTCCTCCAAGCCCCTTGTTTATAAAACCCACACCCAACTAAAGCTGCCCCCGACGGGCTGCTTCAAGGCCCCTAGGTCCTTCAGGGCACATTCAGGGCACGCACACAGCAACAGCTTCTAAAAGTCAAGCATTTAAAGACCATCCATTCAAATTCTTTTCCCATTTAGGTTATTACAGAGTACTGATCAGAGTTCCCTGTGTTATCCAGTAGGTCCTTGTTGGTTATCTATTTTAAATAAAAAAGTTTTTTTAAAAGACCATCCATTCAAATTTTTCATTTTACTGATGGGGAAACTGAAGCCCAGAGAGGTAAGGGGACTTGTTCAAGGTCACAGAATCAATTAGAACAGACTACCGACGTGGTTTCACCTGTACCAGAGTTGTTGGAAGAACCTCCCATCTAATCTTTGCCAAATGGAGTTAATTCCAGTGGAGCTTCAGCCCAGCTAGATCTCTAGCAGGTACATGGTAGTGCCTGGGAGAAACAGAGAACCTGGCAGAGACTCTGGTCACACCCCGACCAGCCAAGGTCAGCCAAGTTCTCAGAAAGACAGAGAACAGAGCCCAGAAGATCGCACCTGCTTTTTTCTTTCTTTTTTTTTTTTTTCAGACACCCACTGTTTGACCTGCTGTCTTCCTGATACCTCTCTCCTTTTTGATTCCCCACAGCGGAGTCCTTGAGGCTGTCAGCTGGATCCCAGCATCTTTCCTGGACCACTCAGCACACAGGTGTGGGGGAAAGAGGTGATGGCATTTGGGACTCTGAGACACCCTCGTGTGTTGGGCAGCACCCTGACTGGGGGTCCAGAAAGGACTGACACCTGAAGCCCTGCAGTGGCCAGAGGAGAGGGGACAGTCACAACAGGAAGGGAACGGCCGGCTGGGGAAATCCCAGAGCACAGGGAGCTCAAGGAGGGTCCAGTAAACGTCCCCAGGGGTGCTGTGGGTGATAACGAGCAGCGTTTCTCACTCTATGGAGAAAAAGAGATGTGAAAAGAAATAGTAATCGACGTGAGGAAGGAACATGCACTAGAGTTGGAGCTGCAGCCCTTGTCTGTTACACTGGTTTTAAAACTGGTGCTGCAGTGGCTTTGAAACTACTACCCTGATTTTCTAAACCCTGAGGCTCTATAGAGGTTCCATGAAGATGGGGACTCAGAGAGGTGGGCGGCTGGGCTCTCAGCCCCACTATGCCCGCCCAGACCAGAGATCCTGCCCACGCTGGGCAGCTCAGCACTGAAGGCTTCAGAACCCAGGTCGCTTTAGCCAGTTCCCTGCTCAGCACTGCAAATTGAGACTCGCCCTCTCTCTGCCTCTGTCTGTCTGTCACACACACACACACACACCCCATTCCTTGGTGAGAAACAATAATATAACAGAATAAGTTCTATTTTCCTTGGTTGTATTTTTTTTAAACTATAACAATTTCTTGAGTACTTTCCATTTATTTTACTTATTTATTATTTATTTATTTATTTTTGGCTGCATTGGGTCTTTGTTGCTGTGCACGGGCTTCTCCTTGCAGTGGCTTCTCTTGTTGTGGAGCACGGGCTCTAGGCACGCAGGCTCAGTAGTTGTGGCTCGTGGGCTCAGTAGTTGTGGCACGGGGGCTCTAGAGCACAGGTGCAGTAGTTGTGGCGCACAGGCTTAGTTGCTCCGCCGCATGTGGGATCTTCCCAGACCAGGGCTCGAACCCGTGTCCCCTGCATTGGCAGGCGGATTCTTAATCCCTGCACCACCAGGAATGCTCCCTTGATCATATTTTTAAACATGCAGAGCAAAAGATAAAATTCGAGCACTTTCATCTCCAATAAGTGGCTTTATAAAGAGTCAAGATAAAGATGAAATGACAGAATGAATGAATCAGAAGTGAGCGGCCAAAGGAAACCTTATAGAAAGAAGCAACCCCCAAAGCCAGGAGCCACGGTGATTAGTTTAGGTGGCTGCTTTGGGCTTCAATCCACAGAGCCACAAGAAAGGACACGGGGATTGAAAGCCCAGAGTGTGGCAAGCCAAGTTGCAATATTCCTGGAGAAGTTAAAAGGATGGTGGGGAAGAAAGGATAGAACAATCTCAGAGTTAGACACGGAACCTTGAGGAGGCAGTGGACATTCTCGCTTTAATGAGTGACTTGAGCTCAGTGTCAGGAGAGGATGGGCTGACACGGTGTCCATCAGGCTTATCAGAAAGCTGCATTCAATTAATGTTTGTCATTTCAGTGAAGATGCATATTTTTCTGAATAAACGATGAGTCACTGGCCACATGCTAAACCCCAGTCCGTCTCGGTTACCTTCCCAAGGAGCTGCCCACCGCTGGCATCATGCCCTCCCCAGCCCCACAAAGGAGGGGTCACCAGCCAGCGTTCTCTCTAGAACAGCTTCCCTCTGCTCTGCTCAGCTAAATGATGCTCACCCTTCCAGTTCCAGAGAGGCTCCCCTTTTCCAGAAGTGCCTCTGCTGTAGCGTCCATAAGCCCCTGTAAACACTTGAACTCGGAATGTCCGCTGTGCTGTACGCCTCACCCTGATTCCAGCCCGGCCCATCCTGGAAGCCTTGAACACAGGCTCAAGTCGCCACCTCCAAGGCAGAGCCTCTGTAACGGCTCAGAGACCCCTGTGCCCTTCACAGCCTACAGTCTGAGAGCGAATGGTACTAATACTCGGCTGAGGACGTGGTCGTGGGGCTGGGGGAACAACACCAGAAGATGCTTCCCCTGGAGCCTCCAGGACAGCTGACCCCGCCCCCCGACTTTCCTGTCCCTGGAGAAGAGCCTAGAGGGAGCCTCCATCTGCAGGAGACCTCACACGGACAGAGGTAAAGTGACACCGGCCCGTCTCTGCTCTTCTGAGTTGCCTCCAGAACAATCGTGAGTACAGGTGTCAACACAGGCCGAGCAAAGAGGAAAGAGACACCTCACCACAAAGTGCCAGATCTTGCGAAGACCTCCCGGGAGGACCCAGGGGAGCAGGTATGGGTGCCGGGGGTGAGGGTGTCGAGCGGGGAGAGGGCATGAGGCTACACGGGGGGCGTCTGTTGATAGGGGAGCTTTCTCTTCGGGTCCACGTTCACTATCTGGCAGGGATGACTGGAGCCCACCCTGTGGAGCCGGTGGAATGGCCCCTTGAAAGAGGGCCTCGTGACGGCCTCCTGGGAATGGGATGAGATGCCGGAACCTCCTTGGTGGGGTCCTGGGGGGGGGTGGAGGAGGCTCCAGGAGGAGGGCGTGTTCAAGTGGCCTCGTCACCCGAGACCAGAGAACCCCTCGCCGGATGCGTCCCCTAAGAGGGCACAGGGACACTCCCTTCTCCTAAGAAATGCTCTAGGGAGAGGAGAGCAGCACTCAAGAAGCTCAGGGTCCTCATAAACGGGGGCTGACACTAGAAGATTCTACCAGGAGAGGGCGTCACCTCGAGTCAGTGGGGACCACGGGAACCCTGCTGAGAGAGTCCCTGAGACAACGTACCATCCTCAGTGGCCAAGGTGGACATAACTGGTGTCAAGGCCAGAGCTGCAAACAGGGCCCCTTGATCTGCGAGAATCTATGGGAAGAGCAAATAGACCCTACTGGGGTTTTTTAAATCAATACATATGTATGTTTAAATTTTTATAGATTATTCTCCATTTAAAGTTATTATAAAATATCACTTATATTCCCTGTGCTGCACGTCACGTCTTTGTATCTCATTTACTTTACACCTAGTAGTCTGTACCTCTTAATCCCCTTCCTTTATCTTGTCCGACCCTAACCCCTCTCCCCTCTGGTAACCACTAGTTTGTTCTCCGTATCTATGAGTCTGTTTCTGTTTTGTTACATTCATTCATTCGTTTTAGTTTTTAGATTTCACATACAAGTAAAAGTGTATAGTGTTTGTCTTTCTCTGTCTGACTTACACAGATATGGAAGCAACCTAAGTAAGTGTCCATCACCAGATGGCTGGATAAAGAAGATGTGGTGTATATAAGATAGAATATTACTCAGCTATAAAAAAAAAAATGAAATTTTGAGTGGATGGCAGCCTGATGGCAGGAGGGGAGCTGTTCATTGGCCCAATCGCATGGCCTCCACCCACTAGGGCTGTTCCAGGGACCCAGCTGCCAGCACAGAGACTTTGGGCAGAGCAGGCGGCCTGGTAATTAACCCACAACTAGGTTAATGTGCTGTATGTTTCCACCCTGGAGGGAGTAGCCATGCATCCTTACAACACTGACTCCAGATCTTGGTTTCCTTTCCCTGCATGCTGTTCTGCTGTCAGCACCACTATTTGAAGGCTTACAGGTGCCCCTTTATCCATATAACATCACCTCAGACTAAGGGGTCCAGCTTATAGGGAAGGAGGTGTGGCAGGAACCTCATAGAGCATCACTCCTCAGCGTCAGCTGGACCAGTCTCCCCACTTCCATGCATCTTCTACACCACCGCCAGTTTTTTTCCTATATAGAAATCTGGTGCTTTCCCTCCCCAGCCTAAAACCCCTTGGTAGTTTCCCAAAGGCTTCGGGATGCAGATCAAGCGCCGCAGTGTGTCGCAAAGGCCTTTTATACCCAGCACCACACTCCTTCCCAGCCGCGCCTCCAGATGCGACCACCACCTTCACAAAAAGTCGCACCGAACCCGCCCTGTTTGCTGAAAGGCATCCGCCCTCTCAGGCCATGTCATTTGCTTCTCCTGCTCTGTCTTTGGAATTTCCGTGCTTTAACTCTCTTTCTAAAACCCCCACCAACCGCAACTCCCTTGAGACCTGTATACAATCAATGGCTTAACGAGCTACCATACATTTAGCAGCCTAAAGAGCACACAGGTATAAACTCTCAGTTTCTGTGAACAGGAGTCCAGGCAGGGACACTCAGCTGTGTCCTCTGGTTCAGGGTCTCCCAGGCTGCAGTCAAGGTGTCAGCCAGGGCTGTGGTCTCATCTCCCGGCTCCACTGGGGAAGGGTCTGTTTCCAAGCTCCTGGGCTTGTCGGCAGAATCCAGCCCCCGGCAGAATGTTGGATGCGAGCCTCACTTTCTTGCTGGTTAGCCGCTAGAAGCCGCCCTCAGCTCCTGGCCGCAAGAGCCTGTCCACAGGGTAACCCCCAGCACGGCAGCTTGCTTCATCAGAGCCAGCAAGGGACAGGCTGGCAAGACTCAAGTCAAAGTCCTGTGTAACATGACCGTGGAAGTGACGGCCCATCATTCTGTGTATCCCGTTGGTTGAAGGCAAGTCACAGGTCCTGCCCACACTCAAGAGGAGTGGCTACCCAGGGGCGTGAACACCAGGAACCCACCAGCCACGGGACCTAACCCTGCCATCACTGGTGTCTCCACTCTGCTCTGTTTCCCCAGCACCTGGGTCTCAGACATAGGCCTGATCACTGTCTCCTACAGCACACGTGTGATAAAAATCCTCAGGCACGGCATTCTCCCGCCACAGCAGAGCCCATAGACTATTCGCGTTAGCATCCCCGGGGGCCTACCACAATGCTCCACACCCAGGAGCACAAGGCTACAAGCACCCCCCTCCTGGTCCAGTCACGGCTTCCCCTGTCCAGAGAAGGAAGAGAGGGGAGGTTTCCAAAGTTGAATTTCTATCAGTTTACTCTCTTTACAGCTTTCTGCTTCTCCTAAGGAAAATATCTGTAGATTTGCCAATCCTATCAAATAGTTTTTTATTTATAACGAAAATCAAAGTTTAGGTTTTATCAGCACCTAACATCAGCCTAAAGGAACTCACATACCAAAACAATTTTAGCCATTGTCTCCACTGAAATTTTTAGCCAAGAGAAGGGAGATGCACTGAATTGATGTGTGCCACACTTCAAATCCTCATAATATCCCTGGTACAATAAGCACTGTTACCTCCGTCTCACAAGCCAGGAAACTGAAGTTCAGTTTAAGTGATCTGCTCCTGGTGGAATCAGAATCATATTTGGTCTGGATTTCTCCATCTTTCCACACCTCCTGCTCAGAGCCTGGCGGAGGGTCAAGGTCAGAGAGAACTTCGGGCAGCAGAGGGGAGCCCCCAGGGGGTCCTGATTCCACCTCCAAGCGAACATGTAGAAATCCAGCTTTGGGCTCCAGAAACTTCTCCCTGGGAGCAGCAGCTGTCCTGTCTTGTGGCGTGTGGTGACCTGGGACAAAGAGGCTCAGAGCAGAAGTGGGGATGGGCTGGCTGGAGAACTTTCGCTGACCAAACTCTCATCCAAAAATAAATGTTTTTAATCCATTTCAAATGGTGCATTCGGTTGCCTCAAAGGCAGTCCCTTCCCTCAGAAATGCCTGATTACACGCACAATCCTGGAAACTACTGATTTCCTCTACTCTGAATTCTCGCAGGGAATCTGGCAACCCCAAATCTAACACTAGGCTCGGATTCACCCGACACCCCCGGGAGGCGCCCACCTCGTCTCCCCCAGGGCTGGGCGGGGGTGGGTGTGAGGACAGAAGAAGGGAAGCAGGCCTCCAGCAGGAATCCATCTGACTTACCTTTAGTCCCGACGCCTTGTCTGGTAGACAGTGGTTCAGCATCTTCGGAGGAAAGTCTTCTCTTACGTAAAATGCCTTCAGACACGTCACTACTTCATCTAGGAGTCATTCCTTTCGGATACGTTTACTGAGCCGGCTGTGCCCTGGGGCTTCCCCTGAGCACTGGCTCACCTTCAGGTTCCTGCTGAAGGACCCTCATGAGACGGCGGGGAGCTCTAGAAAATGCTGCAAAGACCCCACACAAACTTTAGGACCCCGATTCTCCACTGAGCTCCCCGGCACCTGTGAACTGAGGGGGCTGACGGAGACGAGACGGTCCCGGGTTTGCCTCCGCTCCGGAGACCAGGTAAACTGAGTAACTAACCTCTGCAAACCTTTTCAATCCATTTCACCATTTAAAAATAAGACTGTTTGTGACTTGTTGGAGGTTAACTCCCTCCGGGCAGTTAGGACTTGGAAAAAACAAGCATAATACCCACTTCCAGGCTGGAAGAAATAAACAAGTTTGCCCTTTCTTCAGAAATGCTGTGTCATTCCAAATAATTGGAATTGCTTTTTCTCAAGAATTAGTAAAATGCGTTTGTATGAATTCAAAGAAAGGGGCCCAGTTGAACAGACTCCAGACTCCTAACCCTCCGGAGATCAGGAGATGCCAGCCCTGGGCATCACCCACACAAGAGGGGGCTTAAGGATGGGGCAGAGGGGGTGCCAGAAGTTTCTAGCACGTGGTGGACACTCACTGGTGTACATCCCCAAGGGACTCGGCACCAGTGACATGCACACATCACCGATTCGCTCTAGAGGGAGAATCCTAGTGTCACAGAGAGAACCTCAGGCCCCCTCCAAGGAGCTGGGAGGGGACCTCCACCTTGAACCCCCAAACCCCCAGCTGCAGCTCTGGAAACATTCACAGTAAAAGACAAGGCCCCCGAGACTGAACCCCTCAAGGCCTGGGAGCCCCCAAGTGTCCCGGACAGTGAGGCACGAGGAATCTCAGGCTCCTGCTGGCCCCCAGCGACACAGAGCCAGTCCACAGCCCAGGACCCACCCACACCAGCTGGGCCACGACGGGAGCCTCAGGGTCAGCCGGGGAAGCAACAGGAGAGAGTCCCAATGTCCAAGCAAGAAGCCCCTCAGGCCACTGACCGCGAAGACGAGACAATTGCAGTGACCCTGCTCGGGCTCAGATGGCACCAGGGAACCAGGCGTCCGCACTTTGTCACTTACCAGCTACAGACATTGGGGAGGTTATGTAGCTGTGTGCCTCCGCGTCCCCATCCATGAAACGGGAATCTTAACATTCCTATCTCACTGGGTCGCTGTCCATTAAATACTGTGATACGTGGAAGGTGGTTGGAACAGAGTCTGGGACATAGAAGATGCTCAAGGTGGGTTAGCTGAGGCTTGGTGGGCCTGTCAGGGGGACAGCCAGGAAGGAGGGGGCTCTGAGCACCACTGAGAAGAAGTGGGAACAGTTTGTCGTGGGCTGCTGTGATTTTATCTTACCCCGTTCCCGGAAGAGTCAGCCATCAGGAAAATGCCCCAGATGCTCCTGAGGGGGTTAAAAATTGGTCTGAGCCATTAATTCTAGAGTTCCAGGTAAAGACACAGAACGTACATCCACGCAGGCTCAGCGCCCAAAGCAGCCTTAGATGTCAGGGAATCTGTCCATGGTCCCAAAGTTCCCTGACCATCCAGCAGTTTCCTCGCCTGGTGTTAAGCCCGGGTATCCACTGAGCAAAAGGTTTATTTTGCTTACGCAGCACAGAGAGCATTCAACACGTATTTATTAATCAAATAAATGAACCAGTGGCATCTGGTGCGTTTGCTATAGGTATTTGGAGGGAATGAAATTTGGGGGGATAGAAAGAACTTGTCATCAATTTGGAAAATAAAATTAAAACACAACATACAACCAGGGAATCTATGTGAGAAGACACCTGAGGCTCATACCTTTCTCCAAGGAGGCCTGTTTCCTATTCTACACCCCAGACCCTGCGGAACCGGTCCTGCCCCAGGCCGCGACGCCAGGCTGTTTGACACTTGATTCTCTCCACTGTCAGTAGCAACGGTCGGGTTCAGAGACAAGAAGTGACACTTGCTGTGACAAGAAGTCCGGTGAGACGGCCGTGTGCCTGCTTGCCAATTTCTGGATTTAACGTGCACTCACCTGGCATCGTAACTGTTCCAGAACTTGCTGAGAATACTCACCATCTCTAAAACTAGCATGATCACGGCATGGTCTTCTCCCACGTTCTCTGTATTTGCCAGCAGGCTTTAAAGTAAGAGTGGATTGAAATTAAACGTGCTCCTAACAGGAAGGGGGAGACCAGGGCAAGACAGTACTGAAGATACTGACTGCTAACTATAAGCCAAAAAGACCACATTTCCCTTCTGTTTCCTTTTCTTTTTGTCGTTGAATGTGACATACATGCCGACAAGCACATAGCCGAATCACAGTTTACAGAATGATTGTGAAGCAAACCCTCTGATCCTTTATTCACCACGTGAGGGATTCCCTCCGAGCCCTCCCCTTGTGATTCCCTTGCTCCATCTACATTTTTCTCACCCGTCTGGACTTTGTGGAATACTATTTATTGACTTCTGAACGTTGCGTTGTTGAGCTGTAGGTCTTGTGTCTTTTTCTTTCCTTTTTTCAGGGAATATATTTGTGTGCAGTTGTGGGCAACAATGCAGAAGAACCCTTCATCCCCCTTATCGTTTCCTCAGTAGTAACATTTTATAAGACTACAGCACAGTATCACAACCAGTATCTTGACACTGATAGACTCCACAGCCTTATTCAGATCTCCCCAGTTTTATCTGCTTGCTGTGTGTGTATCAAGTCCCATACAACTGTATCATCGAGGTCAGTTTGTGTTTCCACTGCCATAGTCAAGATGCCAAATGGTTCCAACTTTGCAAGCATCCCTCACATTATCCTTTCTAGCCATCCACAATCCCTTCCTGCGGCAACCACGAATCTGGTTTCCATTTCTAAAATTCTGCCATTTCAAACATGTTCCATATGTAACCTTCGGAGATCGGAATTTTTGCTCACCGTAATTCCCTGGAGGTTCCTCCAGGTTGCTGAGTGCATCGGTACTTTGCTCCTCTTCCTCGTCGGGGTAGTATTCCGCGGGGTGGCTGTACCACAGTGCATTTATCCAATCACCTGTTGAAGGACACCCAGGCAGAGTTCCAGTTTGGGCCCATACAAATAAAGCTGCTATAAACATTTATGTACAGGCTTTGGTGTAAAATTAAGTTTTCATGTCTTTGCCAAAAAAGCCCAGGGGTGCAATTGCTGGGTCGGGTGGTAGCTGCGTGCTTAGTTTGTTACGAAGCTGCCGAAGTATTTTCCAGGGGGGCCCCACCATTTCACACTCCCACCAGCAGTGTGCGAGTGATCCAGTTTCTCCTGCTATTGATTTTTTATTATCCGGATTCCCACTTTGGCTGACTGACAGAGGTCATTACAAGACGCCTCCAAACCATGTTACACACCTTGAAAACTCGCCTAAGTGGTTAGAAGGCTGCCTCTAAAGAGGTTAAACCATGTAAAGAACACGGTACATTCTTGCTCCTGCCTTGCCCAGTGCAAACACCCTCTGTCTGTCTCCCCTCTACCCCACACAAACCTTCAACCACTGCCTCCTACAGGAAGCTGTCCAAGACCCCCCCGCCCAGGTGGCTGCCTCACCTGTGCCCACACGTATCCTCCCACAGTTTCGCCATCCCCATTGCAGTCACTGGGTTCACTGTCTTCCTTGCGAGGCTCTCAATTCTCTGAGGCAGGAACTGGGATGTCTCATCTGCCATCCCATCCTCAGTATCTAACGTGCTGCCTGCACACAGTAGGTGCTCAGTTAAATACATGAGATTGAATGGGCAGTGCCAGTCTCAAAAGCCCATTCAATACAGTACTCCAGGCAGCCTTTACCAACCAATTAAAGCTGACGCAGGAGCTGAAATCTCTTCACCACCCGGCAATCAGTAAGCCCAAGTCGACGAGAAGACAACACGCACTGTGGCTGACATGAATTCATGTCTTTTAAGCATTGCCGAATAGTATACATGCTGATGAATTAATGTCTTCTAGAAGAGCAAGTGGCTTGTCTACCTCATTTCGCTTGCCATGAGGAAATCAACTCTTCATTACACTTACAGAAGCAGAGGCAATGTAAATATAGTCACATGTTCACCTGCGATGTTTAAACACCAGACAGAGGCTCTAACTAATAACCTGGTTCAACTGCTTAATAATAGTCCCGGACATTACTGATTTCTCATACAATTACTGCCTGGACTTTCAAATCCTATTTTATGTTATTAAGTTCTTTTTAATGTTAGGAGACATTTTTATATTTCCAAGGAAAAAATTCAACATCACCACATATTCAATATCACTGCGTATGTACATATGGAGAAATGTATACTTAAAAATGGTGAAAATGGTAAATTTTACATTATTTGCCACAAGGGGAAGAAAAGAAGCTGGGCAGGAGAGCAGAGCATAATTGATCAGCATCCGTTCAGTCTGCCTTGTTACCCAAACCAGGATCCGTTCATGTGAAAACTTTGAGCCGCTGTGTCTTCATACATAAAATGTTAATCACAGTGCCAGACTCACAGCTCTTTGAAAGGAGAGAAAGGAGATGCATATAACTGGATGCACAATCTGATTTTTGCCCAGGGACTTGGACCTCTGATTAATCTGAGTGGCTAAACCCCAGGCCAGGAATTCATCTGAGGCAAGCTCATCCCAGGATGCCGTAACCCCTTCCAAGGAGGCCTGTGTCCTCCGACTCACCACCCGTCCCAGAAGATTTCAGATCCCTGTGAAAGTAAGATGAGTTAGTAAATGAAAAGCTCTTAGAAAAATGACAGGAAAGGGCTTCCCTGGTGGCACAGTGGTTAAGAATCCACCTGCCAATGCAGGGGACACAGGTTGGAGCCCCAGTCCAGGAAGTTCCCACATGCCACGGAGTGACTAAGCTCGTGCACCACAACGACTGAGCCTGCGCTCTAGAGCCCGCGAGCCACAACTACTGAAGCCTGCGCGCCTAGAGCCCGTGCTTCGCAACAAGAGAAGCCACCGCAATGAGAAGCCCGCGCACCGCAAGGAAGAGTAGCCCCCACTCACCGCAACTAGAGAAAGCCCACGCACAGCAACAAAGACCCAACGCAGCCAAAAATAAATAAATTTATTTTTAAAACATGACTGGAAAATAGTAAGCATGTGTAGTAGTCTCAAAGAAAAACAGAAACTATGGGATGTATTTATATATAAAGGTTTACATATAGAGAGAGGCGAGTGTGTGTGGGGGGGGGTGCGAGTGTGAAGAGAGAGGGACAGAGAGAGGCAGCAAGAGAGGCTTTAAGGAATTGACTCAGGAGAGCACAAGATCTACGTCTGAAATCTATAAGGCAGGCCAGCTGGCTGGAGATGCAGGAAAGTGACGATGCTGCAGCTCAGCCCAAAGGCCATTCGCTGGCAGAATTCCCTCTTCCTCAGGGCCTCTGCCTTTGCTCTTCAGGCCTTCAGCTGACAGAATGATGCCCGCCCTCGCGATGAAGGGTCATCCGTTTTACACAAAAGCTACTGATTTAAATGTCAGTCTCATCAAAAATAAGTTCGCGTGACATTTAGACCGATGTTTGACCAAGAACTGGGAACCACAGCCTGGCTAAGTAAACGTAAAGTTAACCATCACTGCGTGGTGCACACGTATGCAGCCGCTGTGATCCCTGGCGGCATCCGCTGGCCTAGGGTTTGCCGCAGGTCTCGGAAATCCTGAATCTTCTGCTCTTAACTCAGCCTTCCCCCCTTTTCTCCAAGACCTTTCCATTGAGCCCCTCCCTGCTCCATGGCAAGTAAACTGCAGCAGATCTCTCCTCCGGATTCTCCCATCCACCCCTTGTCTCTGCTGGACCCAGCCATCCTGAGCTTCACAACAGCTGAGAAGCCCTCGAATCACTCCTGCTTGGGCTCCCTGGCCCCGTAAACCTCAGGGGCAAGCGCAACTCTGGGTCCCTCTGGCCCCACCCCTCTCCCGGTTCCGGCTGCCCGCACTCAAGTGAAAAGCCCTGTTTCTTTTAGGTTCCTGCCCTTTGCCGATGCCACTGCTGGTTCCACCCCAAAGACCGAGACACCCTACCCCACCCATCATCCTGCTGATGTGCACGTGTGCGTGAGGCCGGCCACCCCACAAGCCGCCCCTCAGAACACCAGCCTCCTACTTCCCGCGCCCTTTGCCCTTCCTCCCCTTCACCTTCACGCCCGTGAAGGGGCCTGAGGATTATCACCGCTTGAAGCCATAAGTTGGACCATGCCTGGCTCTGTGTGGGCTTCTCCTGCACTGGTATTCCTCCCATTATCTCCTGCCCACCCACTTGATTGCCTCACTGCAAGCTCCAGGCTGCTGACCCCTTCCCTTGACTTAATCCAGTCTCTGAATGCGCTCCCAGCCTGCTTCCTTCTTATCCCTCTGTGTCCGTATTTCAGCCTCTCTGCTGTGCGCCCCCACTGCTTCCATCCCTCGCCACGTCTCAGCAAAAGCACAGCTGCCCCCTGCGTCCACCTGCCAGGACAGCACCGCCCTCCCGCCCCATCTGGACCTGAAACACGGCCTGGCACGGCGGTGGTGATTTCCCTGTTTTTCATAGTAACTGGTTGAAACGCTGTCCTCTGGCTTGGCTATCCACTCGCAGAGGTTCCTCGTTGACATACTATGTTTCAGCCCTGTTGTTCTCATTCTTCTGAGTTTGACTTATCTGGTTATCAGCGTTTACTGTTTCTTGATGTCTTCTGTGTCCAACAGAAACAAGCTAAATTCTGTCTAGGTCAATTATCAATCCTATGTGAGACAGGACACACGTCAGCCAAGCTCAGGGTCGACAAGTTTTCATTTTAATATGTGATTATGTTACCACGTAGAGCTAGACAGCTAGCACTTTCTCTGGGTGACTCCACATGAGAAAAATGAAGTCCACTGCAGAAACTGGGAGGAAGAGGGAGCAAAATTTATCGCAGAGTTACATGAAATGCAAAGCGCCGCGCCGTTCCGAGCATTACAATTATTCTCCTGCTATCGTCTCCCGTTGTCCTCTCTGTGGCCTCTGAAGAAATAATTAACCTTGTGAACTCTGATAAACTCACAAAAGATGGAAAAGCTCACAGCCAGAATATCAGGGCCACGTGAGCACTTGAAGGCAAGTAGCTAAATGACTACTGTGACTAGAGCAAAATCAAGAGAAAATGTATCTGCAGGAAGAGAGAATGACCTTGGATGCTTCAAGGGCATTGAAAGCGTCTAGCTTATCGATTTTAAAAGAGCCTCTCTCTCTCCCTCCCTCCCTCCCTCCCTCGGGATTTTTCAGTCAGAAATCACATCTGCTTCGTGCAGAAGCCAGTACCACATAAACTGCTACACGCTGGAATTTCCTCTCCACTGCTTCTGTTGAAATGCAAAACTTACTCTCAATGTAGGAGGTGGTCTGTCCTGCATCAAGAGGTTGCGTATAACCCTCGAGTGTGCCTCGAATGGGAGACCAGACTCCTGCTTTTACACTTCAATCATCAATCACTCCCAGCGGCCTGGGCTGTCTGCCCCATGACCGCACAGACCCCCTGTGTGTGGCTCCCTCGGCTACACCTCTGTCAGCTCACACATCTGTCTTTATCTATGCGTTCTTCCCCAAGACACCAGGATGCCTCTGAAATGCCTTCCTTGTCCAATACCCAAAGAGACACCCGTAGAAGCAAATGCAATACATCACAATTTACAGGCTCACTTTTGTATGACCTCCCGAATCAGTTGGAAATTACAGAAATAAACTTTGACTAATTCAGCAGGAATTTACTAAATGATATTGAGTTGCTCAAAGTAACTCTTGGGGGCTGGAGAACCAGTGGCTGAGGTTACACAGCTAAATAGTTCAAAATTAGGCCACCAACTGTCCCTGTGGACACCTCCCCACGGCCACTGCCTGCCCAGCTGCCATCTGCACAACAGGCTCGCGACCCTCTGCTGGGAACCTGCCACAGCTATCCTTGGGAGTGGGCACTGCCCATGCTGCTGTCCTCACCAGGAAGACATCCTGTTGACCCTGCTTCTTTGGGACACCAAATTCTGAAACAAATAGTGGTCCACGTGCTTGTGATGGAGAGAGCTGAAGTCATCGTGATGCTTAATTTTGTTTGTCAACCTGGCCCAGGCAACAGTGCCACGTGGTTTGGGCAAACATCAATCTAGTTGTTGCTTTGAAGGTATTTTTAGATGTGATTAACTTTATTTTTTAAGATTTTTTTTTATGTGGACCATTTTTAAAGTCTTTATTGAATTTGTTACAATATTGCTTCTGTTTTATGTTTTGGTTTTTTGGCCACGAGGCAGGTGGGATCTTAGCTCCCCGACCAGGGATCGAACCCACGCCCCCTGCATTGGAAGGCGAAGTCTTAACCACTGGACCGCCAGGGAAGTCCCTAGATATGATTAACATTTACATCAGTAGATATTGAGTGAAGAAGATTAACCTCCATAATGGTGGGCCTCACCCAATCAGTTGAAGGTCTTCAACGAAAAGATAGCGGTTCCCTAAGGAAGAGGGAATTCTGTCTCCAGACTGCAACAGAGAAATCCTGCTGAAGTTTGTAGCCTTTGGGCTCCGGACTGTAACACCAACTCTTACCTGAATCTCTAGCCGGTCTGTGACTTTTGAGCTTGCCAACCTCTGCAATCACAGAGCCAATTCCTTAAAATAATGGTTCCCACCACCTCCCTCTCACTTCCTCTCACCCTCCGTCCCTCTCTCTCTCTCTCTCTCTCTCCTCCCTGTGTGTACACACATGTATGTATATATGTATTCTCCCACCAAGATTCTAGAAGAATGTGCTAAGTAGCCAGAGAAAATAGCAAATTACACTTTTATTCTCATATAAATTTTATATGCAAGAGAAAATAACTAAGGGTCTTCCACCTTGAAAAGTTTGCAGCTGTAACTATTAACAAAGTTTCCTGAGTATCCAAAAATGGAGAGCTGTCATCTTTCTTGAAGCATGGATTTAAATTGCCACAAGGCTGCAGGATTCACTCAGCGGCGGGGGAGCATGGACCTGGCAGATGAGGGCACCTCAGTGTTGTCCCATTGTTCTTTGCAAGTCACCAGATTTAGTAACTCTTGTGAAGGGAGATTTGATTTCCTTGTGAAATAGCCTCCAAAAGAAAGTCAACTTTTAGGTTGTTGATGAAAAAGATGAGGTCCAGTAGTGAGATGATTCATAATTTAGAGCCAGAAAGTGGAGGATTTAGATTATTTTTTAAAAAAACCTTTTATTTTTCAAAATATCACTACTATCCAAGTTAACTTCAACGTTCACTATTTAAGCTTTAATCCCAAGCCATATGTAGTTTATGCAACACTTCTTGGCATATGCAAAAGATACATTCCACACTGCTAGTGGATACTGACACTCTGCCGTCAAAGATGTCCACCATTATAGGTGTATCCCTACTACTTATATATGG